>NW_022741618.1:706704-750183 GCF_011630105.1 Anneissia japonica | reverse complement strand
AGATGTATATAAGAGACAGATATAGAGGCATCGTAATGATGGGTGCACGTATAACCCGAATGTTATAAACAATATAAAGTTAATCAAAGATTATGAATATTTTTATTATGATTATTATTTTTATTATTATTGCTATTATTATTATTATGATCATCATAATACACAACATTGTGAAAGTCCGATTGTACGCCCTGTCCTGTTTTATTAAAAATAATTATCAATTGGCTTTATATTAATAGCAATAATAATCATATTTTGTTATTTCATCACCTGTCTCATTAATAATATTATTAGGCCTGTTATTATTATAAAGAAGAAAATCTACATACATTAAAAATAAACATAATTTATGTATATTTTTTTATCTTTCCCTTATATAAAATATACGTAGATTAAAAGTGCACATAGATTAAATTAAAATGTTAAATATGTTAAAATGAATAGTTAGCATTAGTATGCTGTATTTAAAAAAAACATTTAAAAATTATGTTTTATAGGCCTATTACATACACACATAATAATGACATTATATGATGAATATACCACGTTTTCAACCATAGTTTTTAAGTGGCGATGGGCTTTAAATTTACATAGGACTACATAATTATTATACAGTCCTGTAAAAATAATCATACTCTAGGCCTAGACCAAATTTATGTAAATTTGCTCAGTACTATGCACTACACGTACCATACAATGGTAATCAGATTAAACGCAATACAACAAGCACTCAATGACATAATTCTTGTTTCCTGCCGTCGTTGCTTTTTGATAAACACCGATTTACAGCCACAAGCGAGAGTGATAGAGAACGAGCTATAAAAAAGCAATTTCAGTTGCATACAAAGAAGAATAATGTCACAACAACTACATAGCATGTCATGGTTTTCCAGTATTCTATTGCCACTGGTGTATCTGTTGTGTAGTTATTCGAGTTATGCTTGTTTGTGGAACCAGCGGTGGAACGAAACTCCGCACGCCAATAACATTGATTGTATCAAACTCTATGTGAGTACTAACAAGGCTATTAACGTGGTCAATGGTCGATTTTTATCAGTTGCAATTGACTCGGGCGAAATCGAGACACACTGGAATTATGGAAAACTTAACTTCAGGTAGGGCAGCTTACATACCAACCACATACTCATTAAAGCGTTACGTGTATGTGTGGTGTGGTGTGGGGTAGGGAAGTGTATCGATGATACTACACAAACGGTTTCGTGTCTTGTTTGGTGCTACTCTATTGTATAAAATTAGACATCAAATTGTTATTTGACAGTACTCTGTTTAGCTCAATGAGGAACAGCATCGTTTGGGAAACAGACCTCAAAGAGAGGTCACTTTTCGGAAACCATGTTGGTTTTTTTATTGGCTTTTAAATTCACCATGAAATCTGATGTTACCTTAATACGATCATGTTCGTACCATACTTTTGAAGGTCTATTAGATATTTAAGTCTCCAGGTTGTAAAGTTGTATGTTGTAATGGCGAGATAGATTATCTTGACAAGTCGACATAGTAAAAATGTTATGTTGTCATGACGAGATAGATTATCTTGACTAGTCGACATAATAAAAGTTGTATGTTGTCATGGCGGGATAGATTATCTTGACAAGTCGACATAATAAAAATTGTATGTTGTCAACTCGACTTGTCAAGATAACCTATCTCGCCATGACAACATACAATGTTTATTATGTCGACTTTTCAAGATAATCTATCTCGCCATGACAACATAACATTTTTACTATGTCGACTTGTCAAGATAATCCATCTCGCCATGACAACATACAATATGTATTATGTCGACTTGTCAAGATAATCTATCTCGCCATGACAACATACAATTTTTGCTATGTCGACATGTCAAGATAATCTATCTCGCCATGACAACATACAATTTTTACTATGTCGACTTGTCAAGAGAATCTATCTCACCATGACAACATACAATTTTTATTATGTCGACTTGTCAAGATAACCTATCTCGCCTTGACAACATAACATTTTCAATATGTCGTCTTGGCAAGATAGTTCATCTTGACATGTCGACATGATATGTATATTATGTCGACTTGACAACATAAATTATCTTGACAAGTCGTCAAGTCGAATGGCACTTAGGTGCTTCCGTATATGTGCATTGTTATAACGCCGTGGTTAATCGTGCTTTAAAGACTAGTTGTTGATATTGATAGATTGAATGCAACACACTTAATCTATACTTCCTTCCGTTGAACACCGATTTAGAGATATTAACGAGAGATTGAGAAAGTGACAGAGTGAGTAATAAACTATAATTAAAATGACTACAAAAGAAGGAATATGTCAACAACTCGTTAACAACAGTTTCCTATTTTTGGTGATGTTGAGCAGTTTTCCGATCTTTGCTTGTTTGTGGGAAAGGACTATGTCAGGCGGTGGTACCGATCATATCAAAGTCTATGTGAGTACTGACCAAGCCATTAACGTGGTCAGTGATCGGTTTATATCAGTCGCCATCAGCTCTGGCGAAATCAAGAAACACTGGAATAATGGAAAACTTAATGTTAGGTAGGTTTGTTATGCGGACAGTAAATGATGTACCTAATGGTGGGGGATTAGATAGCGCACTATAGTCTCCACATAGGCATATATTATGTCATAAAACTTGATCACTCAATTTTTGCCTGCATGATGACATTTTCTTCAATGATTATAGGCCCAAAGAAGAGTCGCTTTTACGAGTCTCAGTTCATGCTTATCAAACCATTAAAAACACATCGTCAGGTCATACGTTCATGTTATAATTTAAACCCTAGTACTTTTAAGGAAATATCAATTAAGTTCTTTCAGTTTCTTGCAATTGACCCATGGACTTAGCACTTAGACGTCTTAATGGGCCTATCAAACAGGAGACATTGTGCTTCTAAATGTTGTAAACATTTCAATTATGATAAATTTTTTGAATACAAAATATAGTCAGTGTAAATGTTTAGTAGGTCTATTTTACGTATGCCTACTACATGCATGTGAGCTATATGTTAACCATCCACCATTACGCTATAAATCTGTAAATCTATTCCACCAGCTCAACGCAATTACAGACTTTATCTTCGTCTCTGCACCCGATGTACCTACGGCTTGGTGGAACAAATGCTGACTTTCTATTATATAAAGATACGATTTTGGAAAGTCATAAACCCAGAAAGACATTCAAAAACTACACAATGACAGGTAGGTCCATCAACCTCTTTACATCGAAGAAAGAAATACCGAAATATCAAGTGTTTGAAAGTACCTAAAATCAATTAGTTATGAATAGTAAAATCCTGTTTTATTATGTTAATACTATAACTAGGTAGCATACAGCGAAGAGCATCTACTGCCATACATATAATAATGAAATATAATTTTCATTCTTTCATTAAAATCCATTATTTCCACATCCATTATTATTAATAATATATAATTAGGCCTATCATGATGTTTGTTTCTATCTATCATAAAAATTATTATTTTTACTTATTTGTTTATTTTATTTATTTATTTGGTATAAAATACTCAAAATACAACAAAGGTTGAAATACTTTTGAGTTTACAATATGAACATGATGCTGTAAATATATATAAATTCAGGGCCGTTGGAAGCGCACCGGCCGCACCAGCTATGGCACGGACCACTTTTTCTCAATTGCATTACTTTCTGAAATGAATATATAATGATAATTATGAATAATATGAATGTACGCATCGCATAGACTTTTCAATCATGGTACGATGAACCTGAGATAGGGTACAGTATCTAGCCCACTTCCACTAACTTTCAATCTTGTATCTGTTCCTGCATGGGGTTGGAAAAGGAGTAGTTGCTTTGCAGCACATTTTCAAAATTTACAGGTATGAATTTATTCACCAACTTTACCCCTTGAGGGGGCGGGGGGATTAGATTTTTGGGCATCCACAATTTATACTTTTAGACCACAATATTAGGGAATGGCAACCGCAACTTGATTGGATTTAAAAATTAGTTTAGTCTCACGTCGTGGCGTCGGACCAAAGATGGTGGAGGATGTCCAGGTTTGTAAAGGGGTGTGGTGCTCAACAAAATTAGCCATTACAGTGCGATGAAAAGCAACGATAAATAGATTAAATCCAAACATTTTTATTGATATATAGGCCTACATTACTACGAGAACAACCAACTTTTTGTTCAGGGCTTTCTAGCAGTGGCGGCTCTAGGATATATTTTCTGGGGGGGGGGGGGGCTAAGTTGTCCGACAGGGGGACTTGAGCTCGTAGGCTCGAGCTGGGGAAAGGGATGAGAGGGGGTCCCTTCTAAATGAGATTTTCTTTAGTTTCTCCATCACTATCAAACATGCCAACACCTATAGACATCAACACCATTACAGTTCATCATCATCGTCGACGTCATCGCCATCGACATCATCATCGTCATCATTATTTTCATCGTAGTCATTATCACCTTCATCATAACCGTCATTGTTATCATCATTCCCTCATCATAATTATGATCATCATTAATTTACATTTTTTTCTGGACATCAAGGTAAACAAGGTTTAAAGATGTATTGTCTCTTGAAAATGACGAAAAAAATCACAAAAATAATTTTGAAATTAACGAATTAATGAATATATCACATCAAACACGCCACAATGTTATTGTTTTAGCCTCGCCAACACGTGTTCAAACACAAATAATTTCCTCATCACTGGATGGAAAATAATATGCGAGTAGGCCTAATTGTCAATAATGTTTACTGAAACAACAATTAACGATATTGTTGTCTTTTCTTGAATACTTACCTGGATAAACCGACTAATTGCCTATTCTCTCCCAAAAGAGAACACTCCTTGGTATTTTGTGCGAATGGTATAGAAGCTGTTCTGCAATATGTTTTATTAGATTAATTATAGGCCCAAGTCTATCGACGAGGGGTTAAGGTGGAGAGAGAGAAAGATAGATAGCGGAAATGGGAAATAGAAAATAACAGACACAGAGTAATACTTTTAAGAGGAGTACATGCGTATACGAAATTATTTTGTTAGTGAGTTTTTTTATTATTTTTTTTATTTGTGGCTTAATCAGATACCGACTGGGATGATATTAATCAGTTTTGCAGAAAGGTTGGCTCGCAACCAATTTTTGACGTGAACGTGCTGCTGCGCAATGGAAGTGACTGGGATGATTCCAACTTTCGCAAGATTCTCTCCTACAATTCTAAGCAAGGCTACCAAGTTTACTGGGAACTAGGGAACGGTAGGTGATGATATGAAGATGACGGTGATGATAACGGTGATGATAACGGTGACGAAGACGATGAAAACGATTATAATAATATCAATAACATGCCTAATAATATTTGATTGAACAGACACTTGTATGTCGATGCCATACACTGACGATGCGTATATGTAATTTTAATTGTAATTCTCTTTTAATACCATTATTCTTAAATTGCTATTGACTTTTGATTGGTGACTTTGTGATTTGTTTCTGTGATTCTTCTGAATGTAATTTTTTTTAAATAAATAAACCTGAATAAAGTACAGGTCTCCCTCCAATCAAAGAAAACTCTTGGGACCAGGCTTTTAGTGGTTTTTAGCAGCAGCTTTGATCTCTAATTAGACTCTCTCTAATTAAAGACCGTGATCTTTAAATATCTGGTTAATTTTTTTGACGAAAATTAAGAAATGATATTAAATACAAGATTGTTTTATTCCAAATGGGGTTTACAGTTACTATATAATTTTAAGTTCACTTCCCTATTTCTCAGTTTCATTTTAATTATTTTTAAGTTTGTGTCAATTATGTTTTATTTGTATTTATTGTACTGTAATTAAGTGATTCATTATATTGTATTTAAGTTGAACGCACCGCCCTTGAGTGCCGCCGATCTAAAGGCGTATGTTCACAAAGTAAATAAATATATGCTGTTATTGATTCTTAATAAACAATTTCTAGGTAGCCACACACCAAGTCATGCGCTCGTTCTTCCAAATTTAATTACAAAAATATGGAACACTGTAAACACAAAACATTGGCTTTTGATATATTATTTTGATGTCTGTGATGTAAAACAATGCACTAAAAGCACTATATATTTTAAAAGTTTCATTAATTGAATGAAACGTTTTCAGTTTTGTCTGCCAAAACCATGGTCTTTGGTGTGTATAATCCTCATAATTAAAGACCGGCACATCTAGGAGATCTGTTAAAATGAGATCTCTTAACACATTTGAATATATATTTACTGTTTATTGGGACGGATTTCCGGGAGACAATTGATACTGCAGTAGTAAAAATTATAAAAACATGCAAATATCGTAAATTTGCGGGCGATGGTTTAATTTCTTGGAGATTCGTGCTTGCTTGCTGGAGTGCGGGCGGTCCTTCCCGCCGATTTCCAGGACATTCCGCCCCGGGACTCTGCAGGAGACTTAGGACCCCTGGGCACTAAATGTGGTCTCTAGATTTCTCTGTTTAGACGGAAATTAAGAAATATATACATCAAACGTTATAAAATGGATGTACAGTTATTGCGTGCTGTTATTCTTAATAAAACACATGTTTTATTCTAGCTTTCAATATTGAGATATTCCTAAGATCACCAATAACATTATCGTTATTCATGTGTATTTGCTAATACGTTTATGTTTAATTCATATATAACAACATTTATTATAGGACAAAACTGAATTGACATCACTCATTATTTTATAGTGGTCGTTAATTGGAAGGACAAATTTCAGGTGGATCTACCAAAACCATAGTCTCTAAATAAAAGGAGGCTTTAATTGGAGGGTACATCGAATGATAAAAGATAGGCATTCAACTGGGCCGCAAATAATTGGTGTAATTAGGTGGTCTTTAATTGAAGGGGTCTTTAATCGCGGGAAAAAATTATAAACCTCCACTCAGAAATACTGGGTTGGTGTCCGACAGGCATAGTTTTCCGCCATAGTTTAAGACTAACGTAAAGCGCCTATTGGACCTGTGTGCGCTATATATAAAATATTATTATTTGTGTTTTATAACCGTTGTGTAATGTTTTAGTTTTCTTTTTACTATGATCTTGTTAAACAATTTATATCATTAAGTAAAGCACAAATTCTGAGAAAATTTGTTACTTCTTAAAAAATATAAAACTAAGTGCTGTATATAAGTATATTAAGTTGATTTTGTCTGACAAATTATAGGCCTAATGCACTACACATAGTGAACAGTAGTGGACAGTATCTTCTTATATTCAGCAATCTTACAGTCACAGTCTTACATGCAGCAATGGCGTCATTCATCATCATCATCATCTGTGTTCTGCATACTGGCAGGTTCATAGCAGTTAATTTCTCCAACGTTATCTATTATATGATCTACGTTTCCTGATGGTATAGCTTTCATTTCTTTCCTTCTGGTCATCTAACACATTACTCTTTTTTCCCTCGAGGCCACTTTCCTTTCCTTTCTTCAATAATCTACCGTCATTTTGAGCACATATTTTTTTTGTTTTAAAATGTAAGGGCTATGCTCTTTTATTGCGGTTGATTTATTTGTATGATATGCAACGCACAAGATTCACATCTATAATGGGATACACGCGTATTGTAACACTATTTGCGCATGATTATTGTGGAATTAACGCATCCCTTTTTTCTTTGACACCCAGAGCCTAACCATTTTGGGAGTGGAAAAGTGACCAACATGACGATTAGTGGCAAGCAACTTGCTCTGGACTACCGTAATTTACGTAGCCTACTGGATTCGTTTGATTACTATCGTCACAATTTCATCATGGGTCCGTCGGTCACACGTCCAAGAATCAAGACTGCTTCATATATTACACAAACTTCGCTGAAATATTTAACTGAGTAAGGAATGAGTCCAATTTTGTCAGAATCATATGGTACCTACTTTAGAAGAGGTAGTAATGCATATCATGTAGTAGGCCTAGATGCTATTCTAAAGTTCCAACAATATTATTATTGATGTTTTGTTATTATAATTATTATTTAAATTATTTTTAATATCCACATTTTCCATTTCGTTTGCTCGTCGTTCGGCATCTCCTCCTTGGAATTTCTTGTCAGCTGGATGTGCCCTTTTTCTTTCGTTTTACTAATTTTATATTTCGTCACAAACTTTTTCTATTAAATTATTTTAGCTATAACTTTAATTATTTATAAATATGTATTATGTGCTATTTTAGCTTTTATAAACATGGTGGAGGTGATGCTATTAACGTGTCTACATGGCACCAATATTACGTAGATGGTCGAATCGCAACAGAAGATAACTTTACAGATCCCGATATTTTAGATTATTTGAAAACGCAAATAAAGGGTATAAAAGAGATTGTTTACAAATACAAGCCTGGTAGCAGAATATGGCTTGGTGAAACAAGTTCAGCGTATGGTGGTGGTGCAGATGGACTTTCGAATGCATACATTGCTGGCTTTATGTAAGTATTTTGGAAAATATTAAGGGTTATGTATATACTTATTGTCAATATGTAGGCCTATGTATTATATTAGGCCTGTCAATTACAGTTTTAATGAAAACACTTAACAGATTAATAATATGAAATTTAAAATATTGTAAAAAAATGTATCATTTGTTTTGTAATTACCATATACAATGAAAAATATGATATTAGATACAATAGCATATATTGATGAATATGAATTTAGAAAACTCCGAATATCTTGGAGTTAAGAAAATTAAAATCCAATTCGGATTATGTACACACGAACAGGCGTTTTCTATAATTTCATTAGCAAATAAATAAATAAATAAATAAATAAGTTAAGTAACTTGAACTAAAACCCTGTATAATAAATTGAACCAAAAGGAAGTAAGTTGATAAAAAAAAAAACGACCCTCACATCTTAGAAATAAATAAAGGATTTAATTGTAGACATGCTTCGGATTGACTTCAACAACCCATCAACAACAGAAGAGCGTGGAGAGTGAGAAAACAAAATGAGAAAACAAGAACCAAACGATTTTTTAAATTGGTTTATGAATATAATTATTGGACTTTCTACGTGATTTGTTGAGGTACATTTAGTGGCAGTAAGGCTGATATCTTCAATGACATATGTGGTTATTTTCTTTTAAAAAAATCAATTAAATTATTTAAGTTACTTCAACTGAAATCCTCGATAATCGAGCCAAAAAGAAGTACACATCTTATAAATAAAAGGAATGATTTCATATTTCGGATTGACTTCATCAACCCATCAACAGTACAGACAAGCATGGAGGTTATACCTTCATAATATATGTCTCTGTTTAAATTCTTCATAACAAATCTCAATTGATTAATTGCTCATTTGAGAGAGTGAGTAGGTAAATCAAAACAATTTCAGTTTCACTCATTACAGACTTTTCAGTACCAAGAAAATTATGCAAATGACTACCATACAGATTAAAATGAAACTCTTGATAATTGAACCAAAATTATGTAAGTTAATAAAAAAAATTAAAAAACAACCCATCTTAGAAATAAAACGTAGGATTTATTTGTAGACATGTTTCGGATTGAATTTAATTACCCATTAACAGTACAAAACAGAGAATAAGAAAGTAAGAACCAAACCGCCATTTTGATTGGTTGTATACAATTACTAGAGGTAAATTTAGTCACAGAAAGGCAACTTTTAATGACACACAAATGGGAACGATTTCAGTTTCACTAATTACAGACTTTTCAGTACAAAAAAAATTATGCAATTGACTAACATAAATAAATGGTCTTTAAAAACAACAATAACTGTATATGCACCTGTAAGGAGTTTTTTTTTTTTCTAGTTTTCAAGTAAAACTAAAAAAAGCAGTTGTTATTGTTCAGTTGTTATTGTTCAGGATTTTTAACTCAACATTGAGACTTACTGCCACCGAAATCTAATATAACTTTGAAAGAAAATATTAAAAAATGAGACATACCTATAAGTTGAAGTTTGATTGTAATTCGATCTCATAAAAGGAAGAAACTAAAGGAATGACATAAAGAATCTATAAATAATTGGAAACTGTTTTTTTTTTAATTAAAAGTTGACTTATACATTAGCGTATCGGATTCTTTATAATTACAAATTCCAACAATTATGTTTCCCTCCTTATTTTCGGCGAATGCGGTATATATCTAAATCAAGGTGCTACTATGCATTTATTTTTTTTATAAATACCTATACATTTATAATAGGCATATCTTCAGATTTCCCTGGTTTTTTATTGATAATATTCCATAATTTCAGATATTTCATTAAAATAATTTCTAATTTTCATAGGTGGCTTGATAAACTTGGCGTAGCTGCTTTAAATGGCATTGACGTAGTTATTCGACAAACCCTATATGGTGGGAATTATGCACTTTTGGATAAGAATTTGAAACCTCTGCCGGTAAGTTGAGTTCACATATTTTGATTTGTTTTATATAGTGCTTTTACGGAGACAGTCAACTGAGTTTGTCCCCGTTCGTCTCAGTTAAACAATGACATTAAATGAGCTATCGATTGCGAGACGATGGAAAAAGGATCCTGTAACTAATGTGACGCTATCACAACCAGATCAAAAATTAATCTTATTTTTTAGCTTTACATAATTATAAAAAAGTTAGCATTTTTTGTCTATTTTGTCTTTCAGGATTGGTGGTTGTCGTTGCTTTATAAGCGCCTGGTTGGGCAGAGGGTTTTGAAAGTTACAACGTCTGCACGTGGAAGTGATTTAAGTCTGAGGCTGATACGGTCTTATGCACATTGCACATTGGCCAGGAGGTAAAGTAAAGATTTTGATCAAGGGTATGCTTAGATGAATGAGGAATGTATACTTACTCGGTAAATTTAATGACACACAAATGGGAACAATTTCAGTTTCACTAATTACAGACTTTTCAGTACAAAGAAAATTATGCAATTGACTAACACAAATAAATGGTCTTTACAAACAACAATAACTGTATATGCACCTGTACGGAGTTTTTTTTTCTAGTTTTCAAGTAAAACTAAAAAAAAAGCAGTTGGAATAAGGTCTGTTATTGTTCAGGATTTTTAACTCAACATTGAGACTTACTGCCACCGAAATCTAATATAACTTTGAAAGAAAATATTAAAAAATGAGACATAACCTATAAGTTGAAGTTTGATTGTAATTCTGTCTCATAAAAGGAGGAAACTAAAGGAATGACATAAAGAATCTATAAATAATTGGAAACTGTTTTTCTTTATTAAAAGTTGACTTGATACATTGTATGTATACTTACTCGGTTCATCATTTTATATTATTATACATTCATTATTCAGCCAAAAATACACCATTATACAAAACAATTGAGCAAAATTTAAACAAGAAGACAGTAATACAACCTAAGTTGACTGGAATCAATAATAGTGTTTAACACGTTGGATCTTGCTTATTTTAGCAAATACTCCCAATTTAAGTGAGAATGGAAAGACAATGTTGCTCAGCTGAAGTTCGTAGGCCCAGGTGACAACATTGTAACACTTTAAATTTACGAGAGAGTGTCGTGATTCCTATAACACATTAACATAGTGCTTTATGAGTAGCTTGGTGGTTAAGGTGCTTGCCTCTGATGCCAGAGTAACTGGTTTATATTCTATGACACACGACGTTTTTCTCACAGCTTCACTCCTTACTGAACCTAGTTGTAAATTCTCATCGGTTGAGCTGAAGGTTCGTGAAATAGAATTTACTGTCAGTCAAAAACCTGCCACAGACTCATTTATTTAATTGAAGGTTCTTAAGACTTTGTTTTCAGAGCATACTTCCATCCTGGCAAATCACTCCCGGTAGAGTGAAAATAAAATAATAAAATCACACCATAATTAATTTAATTAATTCCAGATTGCTGAATTCATTTTTATCATTTCAGTGAATACGTAGATGGTGACGTCACGGTGTATATACTGAACCTGGACAAGTATTCAAGCAAGAGTGTATCAATAAACCAATTTAGTGAACTTAAAAGAATCGACCAGTATCTGTTGACCCCACATGGAGAAAGTGGTATGAGATCACAGTAAGTAAAGATGCATTTTACGTAGGCATTTTTTTGTCAGTGGGTAAGTTCAAGAAACATTTTATGATGATACTTTTGCGTAATCTTGCTAACAGACAGACATACAGCTCGACAGACAGGGAATACATAACCTCCTTGACGGAGGTAATTATTGGCTGTTTTGTAATAATCATGAGCTCTTCGACAAATTATTTTAGACGCGCACGTTCAGAATGATGGTACGCCCAATTATGTCTTTACACGAAAGGCTGCTGCCACACGAAGTCAAGAATTGACCAGCTTTTACTTATATCAATAAATAATATACTGTATTACCTTTTCATCAAAAAACTTGAGCCAGTCAACTTGTAACCCACTGGCAAACCCTAGTTTGTGACCATAGATTTTGCCAAAGGCCTAATAATAAATTGTTCACTTTAAAAAAAAAACAACAACAGAGGTTAATTTCTTTTCATAATTGTCACTTTTCAGACATGTCAATTTAAATGGTGTAAAACTTGAAATGGTGGACGAACGAACTTTGCCAAACCTACCTCCAAAGAAATTGGATAGAAAGCAAGATATTCTGTTACCACCACTCTCATTTGGATTCTATGTCATGAAAGGTGCAAATGCGTCGGCGTGTTTGAAGTAATTGAGTGGCAAGGTACCATATCGATTGAACCAAAAGCCTGATATTATGATTATTGCACCACACACGTTATAATTCTATGCAGAGTTACGTAAAATGGGCGACGCACTTTTTCAGCTTGGTAACGCGTTATGTAAGGATTACGAAGGGCAAAAGTTGTAGGCCTATACATGCCTATTTAAAATCATAAGGACCGGTCCCAGGACAGTTATAGCAACTGTCTTCACTCCACTATTAATCCTCTTGTTATTATACCTGGTTTCCATAGAATTGGTACAGGCTATCGCCGACAGATTTTCGCTGCAGCTAAACCTGGGAGCCTTTTCGATTGCGTCTGGCCAGACTTCTGCGAGGCCCGATGCTCCTATGAAGCCATTTTGGTAAAATATTACACCGTTTGTAATGATGTAAATAGAGAAATAAGGAAACAAACGAAAAAGATCCATGACTTTTCTTTAGTGAGCTCAATATATATATTTTTTTTTCAATTTTTAAATTCAAGTAGGAATGTTAGGGATTTTTAATGTCATCTAATTTAAAGCCTGAGTCGTTGCATTTTTGGTACATTCCTAGTCCAATTATTATTTGAAAAGGTCAGGCAAAATCTAGTTTCTACCCAATAGGCCTACATTAAATAATCCACTGTACCATATAACGCTAGACTATAGTGATTCTTGGATGGAGGGTAATTAAATTGTCTTGTATTGCTGTAATATTTATCTCAAGCAATAGGGCGCAATTACGTAACCAATACTACTTGTATGCAAAACAATTCATAAACAACAAGTGTTTGGAAATTTAACTTTGCTTGTTTACAAACTTTCGACGAATTGGAAAACATCAGCGTCACAGACGTACGAATGCATATGCATGAACGATTGCAAAGTTTTCTATTGCTTTACAGCATAGGAACCAAAACAGCATAGGAACCAAAACAGCATAGGAACCAATAATACCACATTTCGGCATTTAATTACAGCAAAGTACCGTACCCAATCACGTAGACTGATAGTGAATACATAATGTGGAAAAAGACACTGGCCTAGATCTACTATGTTCATGGTGATGTCATATCTTGATATTATAACTACACTGACCTAGTTTCAGATTGAGCAATATAATGTATTAACAAGTCCTACTGTGTTGACACCTAACTGTCAGTACATTTGACGCGTTTTGTGTTAATAAATGAATAATTTGCTATTGTGACGTCATTGATACATTATTCAATACTTTCACTCTCTTCACTTGCTTGAATAATAATAATGTAATTTAGTAAGTAAATTTAAGTAGTTAATATGTTGTACAAAAAAGAAAATGAAAACAAATGACAACCGGGTATCATCGATATACCCCACCTCCCCTTCCTCCTCCTCCTTCTTATCATCATCATATCCTTCATCATCATCATTATCCTCGTCATCACCGTCATCATCGTCGTTGCCGTCACCGTTATCGTCAAAATCATTACCATTATCATCCTTTTAGATTTGAATTTTGTGTGCTTCATCTTAACAACAAAATAAAAATATCATTTTAAAAATATATTTAGATATACACTAC
Source organism: Anneissia japonica (assembly GCF_011630105.1). NCBI lineage: Eukaryota > Metazoa > Echinodermata > Crinoidea > Comatulida > Comatulidae > Anneissia > Anneissia japonica. Next base: position 735,951 of record NW_022741618.1, on the reverse strand, counting down.
ACTATGATTATCAAAAATATCATTTAATACATTCAGCAAATGTTCACCAAGTTACAAATAACCGGTGAGATATTAAGCCAGCTATTTCTGTGACAAGAATACTGAATCCATTAAGTTATTTAAGCAAATGGTCCTCACAAATAGAAACAACATTAAGCACATTTAACTGGCATCGGATTTTTTGTTATTTCTGACAAACGAAAAAAACGATAATGATAATGATAATTATATTGATAATGAGGATGATGATGATGGCGATGATGTTAATAATAATGGTGATGATAATAATAGGCCTAATAATAAATAACGATCTTGATTATGATGATGATGATGCTGATTATAATGTTATTATGGTGATGATAATTATAATAGACCTAATGTAGGCCTAACTAATAATAATAGGCTCAATTGAATTTAATATTGGCCCACTTTAGTCTTAATAGACTATGTAAAATTAGACTGCACATAAAAATATACTTAGACCTATAAAGTTTGATGATTTATAACTGCTACTGCTAAGGTAATACAAAAGCACTTAATGTGTTCCCCAGCCGACCACCACAAAACCTCGAACGTGACCGTCACAAAACTCGAAAAAGCCGAGCCTGGCTCGGATTTTCCGGCCAAAATAATATGTTTGTACCAAAATGATCCCAAAATAGACTTGATTTCAAGCTTTCCTTAATACATTAATTTTATACCTAAACCATAGATTTTAGCCAAGTGGTTCATTTTACCAACTCTGATGACTGATTATTGGCAATAATCCATACCCATGTCATGTATTAAAATCTGTAAATGATCAGGCTGTTCGCTCCTTAAATCAGCACTGTACATCTATAGTTTTAAAGTTACAAAGCACCAGTACATACTGTTAAAGGTAGGGTAGGATCAATCGTGGAGCTAATAAAATCGACAAGTTCAGGTTGCTGATAAAAGCACAATTTCACACCATGTAAAAACGTCACCGTTATATTGTAAAGTTTAATGGTAATCAAATCATCAATAATTTGCATTGGAACATTTAGTGAAGGTGCTTACTGATATTATATACAACCACGAATTTTTCATCGCTCAGCAATGAATAGTTCACAGTACATTTTTTCCCTCGCATTGATATTTACATGGTTTTTATGAACAAACTGAAGCAAGGTGTACCCGTATACAGCATAGCTCTTCATAACATTTGAATTTCATCACACATTTATGACGTCATATAGTTGCAAGTTGACACTACGTGAAACCAATGTCGTCGTAGAATGCTGAATCCGTACCTGCATGTTTTGACATATTGTCTATAAAGCATTCCTAGTTACAAAAGAAAACACAAATCATAATTTGAATAGACTAATAATAATTACATCTATCCCATTATGGTTAAAACACACAATGTTTAAAATGATGTAAAAAAAAACTCAAAATAATCCTAATCAGGCACATAAAATATGCAATAAATCAGTAAATCAATCAATCAATCAATCAACGACAGTAAACCACTTAATCGACTAACCAATTAAGAGATCAATCAATCAATATATCAATTAATCAACCAAATAGTTGATTGATTGACGTGAGCTGAATATAAATTCATTACATAATTAACTCGACACGACAAAATACAGTAATATCAATCTACTACTGTATCATGTAATCGTTATCTTTCTGGAAAAGATCTAAGCAACAAAGATGTAAGCAAAAGCTTGCGAAGTGAGGATTGCGATTAAAAATCTTACTTTTTCTTGTTCATTGCCGTCTGTTTGCTCAGCCTCAGATACTTCATGACTGGCAGCGGCATCCTCTGATGACGCTGGTGTATAGCTTCTAGCACTTGTTCCCAGAGCTAAATCATCTTCCAGAGATACAATTTGGTTTACATCGCCATCTAACGGCTCCATGTAATCCACAGCATCATCGACCAGCATTATGTCCAATCGACTGTACAGCTCACTGAACTTTGGCCTCTTCGAAGGGTTTGTTGTCCAGCATTCCAGCATCATTTGATACCTGCAAGAGGAAGCGTTGGCAGGATGACAAAGAACTAAAGCACATAGCCATTACTGGGATGTTGGAGTAATAGTAAAGTGACATTGTTGGCAGAATGTCAGTGAAAGAATAATTGCAAAGAGCTGTCAATGGCAGGACGTCATCGAAAGAATCATAAAAACATTCATTGTAAATAACGTATACTTTTACTGGAGAGGTTCGATAAAAAATATGTCTATGTCTGTGTTAATACGCTCATTGTAAATAACATATTCTTTCACTGGAAAGTTTAGTGGTATGTCAGTGTAACAGTAATAGACTTGAACAATAACATTCAATGTTTGCATTGGTCACTTCACATAATTTTGGACACCAAATGAGAAACTAAATTGACTCCCATGTCTGCCAAATTCGAATTGAGCTTAATAAAAGATTCACCCATGTTGAGATCCTTTTTTTTTAAATTTGTATATTTTTTTACCTCCACCCACAAAGTTTTTTGTTTGCAATAACATATTTTTTTCTTCAGATTTACCCATAATATACAATACAAGAAAACACGTAATTACATTACGAGGTTTCTTACAACATACCATTCATTGGAACAGTTGTCTGGCTGTTCCATCCTGTAACCTTCCTTCAATCTCTCCACTACTTCAATCGATTGCATCCCTGGGTATGGCATTCCTCCGAGGGTTGCTATTTCGTACAGAACAATTCCAAAGGACCATCTAAAATGTCAAAAAAGCGGATAGTTATTATATGTGCGTTCAAAAATATATGCATCAATATGAATGAAGCTGGCCTGGAAAACATATATGCTGAAATAACAAGTTGATTTGTATTAAAACAGTGATTATTATATAGTTACTTAGGGCAATGTTGAAAAATAAAGGCGTTATAAACAGCTGGTTTCATTTAAAAATTGGCTGCAGCCAGTTGCGATGTGTCAGCTAAATTTTATTTTAGAAAATAGGTCCCTTCAGCTACTATTTTTCAACAGCGCCCTCGAAACTTGAAAAAATAATTGAGAGATGTTGATACTTCGCTCTCCAATACGAGACCACCCCTGGGACCTGAACATTTTAGGTGGTCTTGGGGTTGAGTCCCTTCCTGTAGGGTTGGCTTGTACTAAAACAGTGGTTCCCGACCCTTATAATAAGGAAAAATAATGAAATCGTGAAAAATTGGTCTAAAAATCTAGCGGATCCTAACATTTCAGATCCCCAATTTTTTCACGGACCCCTTGCGGACCCCTTTGACTTGGCGGACCCCCAATTATTTTTCGCGGGCCTATTAAGAGGTCCGCGGAGGAACAACTGTGTTAAAAGATTGCAGATCATAATTATTTGGTTCTTTGAAAAAGTTGTCTTAAATTAGTGGTGTCTCGAATTGGCGGGTGCACTGTATCTGACTTACACGTCACTCTGTATGGTGCATATTCCTTGTAGATTGGTCTCTAGGCTGACCCATTTTACTGGCCGCTTACGATCCGGCGCAAGGTGCTTGTAGTCACTCTGATAGATATCATCCGCTAAACCAAAATCTGATATTTTAATTGTTAGGCCTTGGCCTACTAGAATATTCCTTGCCGCCAGATCACCATGGTAATAACGTGTACTTGATAGGTAATCCTGTGGGCAAAAAAAATCGTTTATATTGGTGGTCTTCAAACGGCTGGATGCGGGTACGCAAAAGGTCAAAGTTCTACTCTTATCAACTTAAAGTATTTCATAAGCAGTTTCCACACAAACTTTTCATTTTATTTTGGTTTGCTCCCATTTAGCTTTTAAAAGCGAGTTTTCCGCCTTTTGATTGGCTGTTATGTAATGCGCAACGTTATTATTATTAAATTCTAAATCCAAATACATAAATACACCAAATCAAATAGGCCTACCCCGTGAAAGGAAAATGCCAACACATTTCGCTTCCATCAAAGACAATCATAATTACGTTCGAACTTAAGTACTGTATTTATACGTGCCAGCAGGCAGATGAGTGGCAAGTGTAGTGCCATGACAGATCGTCATCACAACCACTTTCGCTATTGTCGACAATACCTACTGTTAGCGATTGATGAATGACTCGAAAATATAATTGACTCTGAAATATTTAGCAAAAAAAAAAATACCCCGCAATGTCATCGATCAGCATGAACTGACAAACAATACAATAAATTTAGATGGTGTCGTAGCAAATAGAGTATCTAGTTAACTTACCATGCCACGAGCGATCTGACGAGCAATCTGTACTTGGTTTTGATAAACTAAGTGAAATATAGGATCTTCCAGGGCAAACTTGGCCTACGGAAAAATATATCTTCGTCAAAAATGCATACGATAGGAGTATTACATAAACATAAAATTCAATTTCATACGAAATCAACTGTTAATTTTTTGTCATCGGTTACAAACCTAATATATGAGAAAATGTCATGAATATATTGGAAATTGGATCATATACATATATATATATATATATATATATATATATATATATGTATATATATATATATATATAAACTTATTAAGAAAAGCCTACACTATTGCCAAAATTGAATAATATGGAATCAAATGTTTAAGGGATTGACGACGAAATTACACAATTAGGAATGCAATTTATTTTCTGAATCTAATAAGATATTTTAGAAAGGTCTAAACCTCTAGAAGAGAAATAATAATCGACAGGTTATTGAGGAAGAAAAAAAGATCTGGTTACAAAGTATTAAATCAATTCTAAACCGTCCTACAAAAATATGACCTCTCGTATGTCAATTAATATTCAAGTAATGAAGAAAAACATCTTCAGTTAGTACGTTTAAGAGCAATATCTGAAGTCCTTTTTCGGAGTGAAACTATCTTTAGAATTTACAGAGCGGGGGATAATCTCTTCCTTATCAAGGAGGCTTAACTAAATGAGGCTTAAACGATATTTACTTAACTATATGTGACAAACTCAATTTTATTACTGATCCTCGTACGATCTGTTATGTCGATGTCATAACATACAACTATTATATTATATATTTCGTTCATTCTCTTTTTCATTTATTGTAAATTGTAAATCAAATATATTAAATTCATAACTACCTTCTATTAGTATGCAGAGGCCTATATTGCATAGATTGCCACTGTATTATATTGTTGTTAAACTTATGTATTTGATTTTTATCAATATGTTTGTTTGATGATCAATGAATAATAAATATGTCCTACATAGTTGATTCTATGTATATCACTAGCGTGACAATTTATATTATTGCTAAGTCATGTGTGGTAGAGCCTATGCATATAAGGTATAACCTATGTTTTTGTATTGAGGCGCACGCCCCTCCAAAAATTACTCGCTCCCCCAGCTGCCGCACTAAAAAAATCATGGTCAAGTAGTTAAAGATCACCTAAAATCGCCTTATTTTGAGAGTTAGCGCCCACTCAACTGATCATCGAGTGATCCCCCACCCCCGCTTCACCTTAGCGCCTCCATCCCCCATCAGCATCCCACTTCATGACTCTTAGATACGCTACTGCTTTCCTGGTACATATTATATTATATTGCACCAGCTGATATTCATGTGCAGTTAACTTCATATAGACAATTAATTAATTCACATTTATAACATGTGACGGTATTAAATATATGTAAACATTCTAAATGTGTGAGACATGGGCTAGTTTCGAGGAGATTGTGCTTGCCTGCCAGGATTACTGATTTCCGGCAAAATCAGTGACTCACTCACAGGAGACATGGGACCCCTGAAAATTTGTACGGGTACGGGTGACAATGATGTGAAAAGCTCCAGTTGCATACGTCACACGTGGTAGTACGTGGCTTATCTACATAGATAGTTGCCCAACGTCTGGTAGTTTACATGTGCTAACTTTTGTTTTGTTCTAGTGTTTGATCCCAGCACAAAATATTGTAAAAACAGGCCTATGCTTACCTCACGGCACTTCAACAGAAAGTGAAACAAATCTCCATAATGCATGAATTCAGTTATAAGATAATAAGGTTCATCAATAGTACAACAACCGAGTATTCCTAGTATATTTGGATGGCTACCGATCTCAATGATTAATCTGATCTCATCAAGAAAGTATTCCTTCATCGAGCGAGATGCATGGCCTGGAAATCGATACATTTTACAATTAGGGTTAATTTTGATAATATTTATATAGTAAGCATAATGAGTGGTGCTAATAACAGTGATATCAGTGACTATCATGGACGATGAAAGCATTATGCCCGTAAGGTTAGTCATGGTGAATGGGTCGGACTAAGATAAGTTAAGATAAACTTTATTGGTCCAGGCGCGGATCCAGCGGGGACATGAGGGCCCGTGCCCCCCCCCCCCACCCCCGTCAGTCAACCCGAAAAATGAAAAAGAGGGTGACAAATTTGAGTTAAAGAGAGGAAAGAGCAAAAAGGGAGTGTACCCATGAATTCAGTGGCCATACAGCAGTGGGCGAAAGGAGAGCTCGATTATTTACCACTTATTTTCACCAACCATGGTGGGGCTGAGTTGGGCGTGGGGGCGTGAACTTAATATTGTGCCCCCCACCCCCATCAGAAAATCTCTGGATCCACCCCTGTTTAACATATAAAAATACATAAACAGAAATGTTCCTTGAATCTGGCATAAACAATTAGAAAATACAACACCAAACCAATCAAAAAAGACACCAAACAAACATCAAATTACATAAAGAAAAGAGATAAAATACTTTTAAAAAAACATTTAGGACTAGGCCTACATGAATTTGGTAACGTAATGACAGGAATTGTAATAATTATGAAAAATATTAATATAATAATAATGATATGAATTGTTATTATTATGAACTAAAAATGTATTAGTGCCACTTTTGTTTCATTTTTTTTTTGTGTTTATGTTGTGCGTCTGTCCTACCACTCCCTCATTATGTGTTATTATTTAGAATAGTAGGCCTATATCTAGCCATTTCATTTCTTTAGATATGCCAATCAGTGAACTTAATCACTATCCTACGTTGCATATCCATTAAACGACAAGGGACTAAATGGACAAGTACACAGGGGTAACTCCCTAATTTCTGGGGAATGTGTACTAGGTTCTTTGAAGTGCACACGAGCGAAATGCGTACACTGGGCCATACGGTTTAAGGTCCTTATCTGAGAATACTTGTTCCACCACCGGAAAATTGGCGAATGAGCCGCTTGAACCACCAGCGCCGATATTATTAGCTGAATGTTGTGGTGCAATAATAATAATAATAATAACAATAATAATAATAATAATAATAATAATAATAATAATAATAATAATAATAATAATAAAATAATAATAATAATAATAATTATTATTATTATAATTATTATAATTATAATTATAATTATAATTATAATTATAATTATAATTATTTATTATTATTATTATTATAATTATTATTATTATTATCATAATAATTATAATAATAATAATAATTATAATTATAATTATAATTATAATTATAATTATAATTATAATTATAATGAAATAATTTCTATAATAAACTTGTTACAATAATTCATGCACCAAAGAAATAATTAAAAATAAAATAAACTCAATAAGAAATACCGTTATAAAATGAAAAATTACAAAAAATTATAAAACAATAGCAATTGTATAATATGTGGATGAGTGGCGCCTATCAATGTTTATTATTTAAGTAACATTATTAAAGCATAAGATGATTATTGTATTAATTTAATGAATGAAAACACATAAGAAAAAGGTCAGTGGTGTTTTGTAAGTACCAATGAATGAAATGAAATAAAGGGGCGTTGTTTCGATAAAGAGGCATAAAAAATACCGTTAATTATAATGTAAATTTTAAAAAAATGTAATGATAGCAACTACACCTTTTAGACTTTTCACAGCTACTGGAATGTAATCATTTCCTCCATCGATTCCGCAAGCATAACCTTTACACACCACACCAAACTGACCACTTCCGAGTTCCTCCTCAATCTTCAACATATCTCGATCGAACTCCTTTTTAGCAAACAGAGGATCAACCTCCCGATATTCAAAGTAATCTAGAGAAAATGAGTATCAAAACGCAGGTTAATAAGTAGATCGTGACCAGTGGTGTATCAGGGTATTTATATTTCAGTGATCGGGGTGATGGGGATCCGAAATGTGCAGTGTGAGGGATACTAGCTGCGAAAATAAGGTGGGATAAGTTGATTTTTAATATACATGAGGTAAATTTTTTGTCTCGAAAATTAACAGCTGAGCGACAGGGTCGGGAGATCGGGGGAGGGGCACTCTTAAATACGCCAATGACCGTGTCATAAAACTTACCTCCAACGCTATTTCCTATAGATAATAGATCGTTACCTTTAGAAAAGTAAATTATTACTTACCCTGTGCAGACTTAATGAAATTGTCGTCTGGTTCGCGCTTAAATTGTGGTATTGCTGCCTTTATTCTCTGTCTCCGAGTGTAGAATCCAAGTAGGATAACTGATGTAGCAAACAATATAGCTCCGATGAGAACAGGTATAACTAACGTATAATATATGTTAATACTTCCCGTTACAGTGCCTGTGTGACCAGAATTGCCACCATCTATTGAATTATAAAACGAAAAAAAAAATTGAGCTATCGTGGACATTAGATTTAAAAAGTAAATACATAATATTTCATGGCATTATTTATTTATTTATCTATTTACTTATTTATTTATTTATTTATTTATTTACTTATTTACTTACATACTTACTTATTTATTTATTTATTTATTTATTCATTTATTTATTCAACAATGTGTCCAACTCGATCAAAACTTAACATTTTGGACCCTGAGCAATAGACATGCGCGTATTCCTGGCCTTGTTCTGATTGGTCAGTTGTTAAATTTGACAGAAACTCTGGAAATATTCATTCATCAAGGCAATAGTAAATGCAATAAGAAAGAAGCTGAAGTTATTATTTTGAATTAACAACAAAAGAAAGATTACAAAGATAAACGATAGAACCAATTTACCTTGAAGAAATACTTAACCCAAAAATTATTTAAACAAAATAGTAAATGTCATTTCTTCAAATATATGGTTTTTTTTTAACGCATAATCATCAACGTGAATACAATATATTACGTTTTACAGGTTAAACTATCTCTCTAACCGATAGCCAACTTTGCAAATATTGATGATGTGATGGTTCTGTTCAAGTAAAAGACCACGGTGAATATTTTCAATCGATATGCAATATTTAGACCTATATTATTGAATATCTATACACTGTATTTACTCTTCTCACCCTTCTCGCGTAAAAAATCCTGCAGTTGAAATTCAAAAGACGATTCCAAGCTTGGTTTCGCATACTGTTCACCAGAGACATCTGCATACACGACTGCCTGTAAAAGAATTGCTCGGTTTATTACGTCTACTATACATGTAATGTAAGTTAGTTCGATATAGCGCTTTATACCGGAGTCTCAAAGCGTTCGGGGTGTGGACTAGCTCGACAACATTCGCTTAGAGCTATGCTACACGATGTATTTAAGTCCTTTATGCGAACACTGTATTTATATAGACAGACTTCCGGCTTTCTTTTGTGGGGGAGTCCATAGATTAATTGGTAATAAATGGAATTAAACATTCATTATAATGAATGGAAAATAAATTTTAACTATGTAGTTTGATTGACTCCATATCTTTTAGTTTTAGTTTTTCGTCTATCGCCATTAAAAAATTAACCCTCCTTTATATCTAAAATGAAAACCATACTTAGCGACTCGACAATAACACATCGTTAACAGGAAAAAAGATATCCAAGGTTAAATCGAGGACACTAAATAGTAGTTTAATTATCACAAAAGCAATTTTTTCACATTAGTGTGATATCAATTAAACTTGTGTCGTGATCCGAAATCCGGCCTTTAATCTGACTATTAAGGGGACTAAAACAAAAACTCCGGATAAATTCGATTGATCATTCAATGTTAAGTATTGTGAAAGATATCACTTACCGTCAGAACATAGGGTGTGTATTTCGTAAAATTTCTGCTCAAATTGAAATATATACGTTGTTTTGTGTCAACATTTACCTTAAAAAGAATGTCAACAAACAACTGTAATTAAAATACTATGAAATGCGCCAAAATAAACAGTAACAATAATTTGGATTAGGCCTCAAACTTTAGAATTCACAAAAAAAAAATGAAAGAGGATCCGGAAGCATTGAATGCACAATAATTGATCTAAAACTGAGAACGATAACATCGTGAACGTTATTAATGTTATGGTTGGTTATGTCAGAAAAAACTTTACAGCAACGCAATAAACAATATTTAGTTGGAATTACGTTATAATTACGTATTTACGGTTCTAAACGTTTTAAACACCAAACTGCATAAAGTTTTTATAACGTTTTCATAAAGTAAGATTTTATAACGGTTTTCATTTTATATAAGTTTACTTTTTTTAACAGCATAATTTTTACAATGTATTGATTATTTTCTTTTTGGTTCAGGCAGTCCTTCACAAGCTCTCTTCCCAAATTTAATATTTATCCATTTCTTTAAAGGATGTACATAAATGAAAAGAGAAATAAATTTTACGTTGGATGAATGAATGAAGGAATGAATGAAGGAAGGAAAGAAGGAATGAATGAAGGAATGAAGAAATGAAGGAATGAATGAATGATTGAATGAATGAAGGAAGAAATGAAGGAACGAACGAACGAACGAACGAACGAACAAACCAACGAACGAAAGAACGAACAAACGAACGAACGAACAAAAGAACGAATGAATGAGTATGGCTGAGTGGGTTGATGACTGTATGGATGGTTGGTTGGCCGTCTGTCTGTCTGTCTGTCTGAGTGACTGTTAGGCTGGATAGCTGGTTGCACAGAAAAGACAAAACATTATTATAACATTCAAGAACTGAACGTTGCAGTCAGATAATAGGCAGTTTTCGCCGCACGACGGTAACCTTAACGTTAATGGATGACGTCATAATTTATTCATCTTGCGTTGCGGTGTACGTTAATTTGAGGATTTTACGTGCTCGACGTACATTATTTACGGGTTTGCGCATGCGTATTTCGATTTGTCGAGCACGTAAAATCCTGAAATTAACGTACTCAGCAACGCCAGATGAATAAATTATGACGTCATCCGTTAACGTTAAGGTTAACGTCGTGCAGCGAAAACTCCCTATTAACGACGCACCAACTTCAATATATATAAAGGATGCTTAAGGATAGATATTTGATGGTCATTGTCTCACCCTATCAAAGTCATTTGTGGTTTCGTCGAATGTCGATATAATAGTCAAACTATAACAACACATAATTGCATCACTGTTGACGCTTGCTGGGGGAAACATCGACATCCACATTTCGTAACGATAATTCGTCGTCGATGACCTCGTGATGTTCTCAACACGGACATCAACCGGCGCACTGACATACTGTGCATCTGAACAGTAAATAATCGATAGTCATATTTTTTTATCAGTAAAGAAAGCTTGAATCACATTGCAAGTTTTAATCTTATATTAATATCTACTGTATCAGTAGTTAATGTGCACTTTTGAGTAATGCCATTTTCATAGCATTGACATTGCATTCTGCCGTGGATATTGGTGGTATACAAGACCTTGTTGATTGGTTGAAACGCAAATCAAATTTTTGCAATTCAATCATGACGTCATCATCATCTTCATTTCCCCTAATTTTCCTCAGCTATGCCTTCAAGTGTGTCTTCCGATAGCATTGTTGTTTTTCAGTAATTTGCCTTTAAATTTGCATATAAATACGGCTCCTCCCTGACCCACCCATCATTTTTTAAAAGCACAGTATGCTGTAATTTTGTACGACGGTGACATCAAGATTAGGAAAACTCGGTGTGCGGCAAACCGGGTTTCGGCAAACCCGGTTCCGGCAAACTGAGTTTCGGTGAACTGGATTCAACAAACTGGATTTCGGCAAAGTGGACATGGACTCGGAAAACTGGGTTACTGTGTCGGATAGCTAAGACACTTTATGGTGTTTATGACACTAGCATTGTTGCAACAGTTCATTTTGATCTAAAGACTGCGACAACAGCGGTGGCTCCAGGGGCCTCGGTCAGGGTCCCAGAATCCCTGGAGTTTTTATGGCATAGTATGGTCCCAAGTTGTGCTTCAAGACCACAATACTAGGGATTGGCAATAAAAATAACGTTATTTCGGTAGCCAAATTATTATTTTTTGTTCGATGACCTCGTCAGTGACGTTGGACGACGAGGAGTGGGAGGGGTAGGAAAATTCCCCTTCTCCCCGCTGGCACTAAACTGTACGACAAGTAATACTTATACAAAATTTTGTACGCATAAACTATGAAATGTTAATGAGCTCATTCCTTACAAGGTAAAGGACAATAGTCAGACTGCCAAGTTCTATGCTACAAAGATCTACAAGAGGCAGTGTGTAGGATAATGGACCTTTCCGCTAAGCTCCGCCCCTTGGATATTGTTGCTAAGGTCCCACAAGTCAGCAGTGTTAAAACATACGCGAACACGTGCGTTTGTGGGACAACACGTGTGTTTGTAAGACACGCGCGTATTCCTAGCGCTGTTCTGATTAGTCAGTTGTTAAGTTTGATTAACACTCCGGAAAGGTCTATTACCGCACGGCCAACTGGATTACAAACGGATGAATTGCTCCACGGAGCTAGCAATGGGAATAAGCGCATGTAGTTCCACACGACATTACGCAATAGCCGCACTAAGTACGATGGGATCTCAACAAGAAGAAAACGCACAGCAAACGAAGCCGTAACCGCTAATGGAAATCTAGCTGCATTTCTTGCGTTTGCGTCAAACGTGTCTAAATTTCTGAAGTATGAACTAAATTTAATTGAATGAAAATGTTGAAAACACACTGTACCATGCTCTACACATACACACCGCCTTACATAGGCCTAGCTAAAGTATTTTGACATTTACATATGATCCTTTAACATTTGTTGTGTACTAAATTTACTATACACTCTATCAGAAGCACGCAGCAAGTATATAAATGTTTACCTTGAGTAATGCAAAAGTCGTGATCTCCAGTTTCTTGATAGCAGTCTAAAAAAACACGAACAAAAAACATTAACTCAATGTGTACAGCATTGAGCCGATTATGAATAAAATACCATCCTACATAAACATTGTAAACAACTTTAATGGGATTAGTAAATTTTGCAAATTCAATCGACCTTTTCGCCATGCCAATAAAAAAAAACAAAAACAAAAACAAAAACAAAACAAAACAAAACAAAAAAAAAAGCATTCAGTACATGTTTCCCCACAAACGCAGATGTTGGTGCAGGGCTTAGATCCATTGCCATCAGTGCTTTGTATTATTTGTTACGAGATTTGATAGCCTAAATTAATTCGAGCTCGCGCGCGCAAATTCATTTTGTAATTATCTTGCATATTATACACAATGACCAACAAGAGGTTTGACTATGAAAACGACAATTTAATAAATTCATAATATGGCACGACTTACCGGCACCATTGAAATCGTAAGGTATCCCAGTCAATACAGTTTTTTGGTTTAGTTTTTTGCTGGCAAGATGAAACTGCAAGAGGGGATAATATGATTAACAGCCATGTCTGATCCGATGAAATACAGCATTACACGACTTTCAACAGACTAAGGATTGATTTAATGACTGGTGTCGGATACTTGTACACTGTGATGGGGAAAGGAGAGGCGATAGGAAAGTTTGGGGGATAGCAATAGCTCAGGGATGAGGTGATTTCATCTAGTTAAGTGTACTTGAATTTAATAAGTTATTAGTGGCTCAAAGAAGGCCCCTGGGGCAAAAAAAAAGTTTTCTGGACAACCACCCTCCCCCTTGAATGCGCCACTAAGTCAGACAGATAAAAATGTGCGCTCGACTTCAGTCTTTTTTTCTCTTTCGTGGAGTTACCACACATTTATTTCGTCATTTAACTCCATACATATTTTTCTGAGAACAATGCCAAAACATTAAATTAATAATTAATGTAATCACATGTATAATATAACAATATGATATATAAATTAGTTTAGTTTAGTTTAATAATTTTTTTTTGCAAAAATGTATACATAAAAACAGATTATCACATTCTTATAATCAAAATAAACAATAACCAGTCTAATAGGCTTTGCCAAAAAAACCCCAAATTATACAGTACACCTTTCCTTATAACAAATCTACTTCGATACAAAATTGACGGATAACCTAATGCCAGGCCAATCTTTATTCAATCCTTCAATATGCAGTCCATGACTAACGGACTGATGTATGTTTTATCTAAAATTTCCTTGCTGAAATCATACACGATTAAAAGTAATAAAAAACGACAAATTAGGTACTTACTTCTATATGATATTCGTAATTGAACTTAATTTCTATCCCCATCTCAGTTTCATTCTAAAATGTGTTAAAATGTGTTTTATATAAGGATAGATGAATGGATGAGTTTATGCTAATAACAATTACATTATACATTTAATGTTGTTACTAATAAAGTAATAGTTTGAAAATAAAATTCTCTTAGTAGCAATGATAACAACAACAACAATAATAATAATAATAATAATAATAATAATAATAATAAAAATTACAATAGAATAGCAATTACAATTATATTAATGCGATAGTGAACGCAATATTGAACTAAGTGTTGCAGAGATTGACCGCCATCTGAAACTTAATTACAACGACAATCATAATTATGATTATATTAATAATCACTGACCACCGCATGCGAAAACTATTATCACGTCCATTTAGCTCATCATCATCATCATCATCCTCATCATCATCACCTTCATCATCATCATCATCATCATCATCATCGTCATCATCATCATCATCATCATCATCATCATTTATCCATTATCGGCCATCTGCAGACAGTGGCCTCCCTAAGCTGAAAGCTTTTAGGCCTACTCCCGTGCAGCTTTCATCCAATCCACGTCAAATATTAATATTTCCATTTTGTTTTTTTTGTTTTCCACTACTTTCGATTTGTCCATTTCCTTGGAGTTGATTTTACATATGTTTGTCCATTTGCGTGGGTTTTGATAATACTTAATTCAATAATTCAATGAACGAATTATATACCGTATTTGTTAGAATAGACGCCTGCTTTAAATAAACACCTCCATCGAATAAACGCCTTCCTCAAACGCCCCCTACATGACTGTAAACAAATCTTATGGAAGCAACATCATTCTCAACATAACCTATTTTATGTACTAATCCACTAGAATTACATTTTTTATGATCACAAAATAACACATTTGGCTGAAATTATGTGTTTATATCATTGAAATTAAGGGGAGATTATTTGGGTTTATACGTATCAATCTTACACGCAAAAAGTAATCTCCTCCCTCTAATACACGGTTTCCCTCCACCCCTCAAAAACCACCATTCTCAACAATAAACGCCCCTGGGTGTTTATTCGAATAAATACGATGGTAGTGACGAATGTGAATAATTTACCGTGTAATACAGGCCTCCATTTTCATCAAGATCACATGAATAACTTTTGTTTATCCCTTCGCCACGAACCTCAATACTCACCGCATAACCGTCAAAGTCTGAGAACAAAAAAAACAAAAAAAAATAACAACAGGCAGGTGTTAGGGGATACGCCATGGAATAAATGCGCATGCTCAGTAGATAAATTTCCTTGCAGAATTAAAACCAGGTTATAAAGTAGTCACGAGGTTTAATCAATATCTGTGACAGAAATGATAATTAAATACAATTTCCTTCTAGCGATACACGCAATACTCGTCAAACGCTTGAATGGTACTCCAGAAGATGAATACTTCCGTAAAGTTAACAAATCGGCTTACGTAATCAATAGAGAATCATTATTGATCGACAGGCGCCTTTATTCTTGCCGAATGGAGTTACATGGCAGCTGCTCATTATCTACAATATAAGCCTACTTTTCTGATTTTAGAACATTTAATGATACAAACAAACCTTGAAAGTGTATTAACATTGACCAATTTGAAGTTTATTGAGTATTTCAAAGCAATGTCGAACATTTTAAATCTTGGCATTTCAAACGATTTGGAAAACAGGCTAATATTTTTAGTTAAATTTTCTTTATATCAAAATAGAAATCAAAATAAGAAGGTTTTAAACACTAGTTTATGTAATAGGTACATGGGCCAATGGTTACCAATAGCGATTGTGTCTTACATAAGCGGCAATTCAATATCACAAATGTGTACACATGACATGACGAGGCGTTTCCCCTCCAGTTCAATGCATTTCTCCCATTTCCTCTGAATCAATTAATTACAACACACTATTTTCTGTATAAATCAATAGGGGCCTTACATTATCAAAATTCCCCATTGGGCTATTATCTTTAAACTTTCCTTACCAAACATTTCATATGTCCTTACCCCCACCGACTCTGGCGCATATAAACGAATGTCAAATAAATTGGTCAGTAAACGGGGACAGGTGTAGCAGGTAATAAAGATAAGTAAATTAACCCGTAACTATAAAGCGTCAGCATTGGGCTCAATTTGTGGTGCGGTGTGGCCCGTGGCTACATTACTGTAGCAGCCGTAGACAGGGTTGGCACATTAAGGGCCGGATGAGGGTGCAGGCCTCCGTCGAAGAGCTGATCCCCGTGTCCGAGAGCTAAAATATTCTATGAAATTGCTTATGAAAGTTTGTGGAGTCTAATATTCAATTTCCAAGTTCCTAAATTGTTGGAAATTTCTAGGCTTCACCCGACCCCCTGCACCCCTGAAATTCGGTTTTTTCAAGCCTCTGGCTTCCCGTAAGCAACCCCACTTGCGTTGTATTTTCAACATCATTGTAAACTGCTAATAAAATTAAATAAATGAAATGGTTATTCCCAGGCCACGCCAACTACTTACGCTCCCATATCAAACCCCCACCGCCACCCCATCGGACAAATTCTGTGGTCATTCCAGGCCGTAGAGAGGCACTTAGACACCATGGTCTCATCATTCCACAACGACAGGGGTTAAGTTGAAATGAACAAGCATATCGGTGGGGTGGAGGATAATCCTTACACTTCCGAAAAATGTAGAGGGTTATTTAAAGTGCACACGAGACATGTGTACACCGGATATCCGTATCTGAAAGGCCGAGACTTGGTTCTATCAACCGAATCCTGGGTGAGGACGTTCCCTATCGCCGATTTTGTAGTTAGCAACTCTTTTTCGAATAATGCACTGTAGGCCCTACAGAGTTATTTCTTATACGAAAGAAATATGACCAATGGTTTAAACGTCCCATCAAAATGGCGATGTTATTAAAGTACAGATCGGAATTATCATGTTTTGAACTAGTGAAAACCATCTACAAAAAGCCGTGTTAACTAAAATTAAGACAAACGATTCAGAAGAAAGCAAGAAGCTACAAGGTGTATATATACAAACTTTGACGCAAAACTGCGTTTGCGATAGGTCCCTTGAGTTTGCGTTAATATAAGTGTGAACCAAGATTTAGTACAGCAAACTTTAACCCTTTATTGTTTCGCGTAAATTGCTGTGTATTAGAATGATTTGTGTTCACACTGGCACTCCGTCCACATTTACACTATTTTCACAACTACGATTTTTACCGCTAATCTTTTAAAGATGTGTATAAACGCGTTACGTTTATGAATATTTTCTTACCTATTAAAGTTAAATTCGGTTTAGGCCTACTCCAACTCAGATGAAGATGCAGAGAATATTTAGCATCATCATCATCCAATGGGACCGTTGAATGGGAAACCTCGACTTCCTCGGGACTCCAGACTGTAGCTATTAATAAATTAATGAAATTGCAATAATACGGTAGTAATAGTAATTTTAATATTTTAATCATAATACACATTATATTAGCAATAGTGACAATACAATTGCACCATCGAACCCGACTCAGTCAAGGACTGTATATTTCCAGTCTACTTGGCGTAATTGTTAATACATTTCACAGAAATTTTGTGTTTAACATAGCTGTAGCTAGTTTCAAACACTTTAAAACACACAAATTCCGTTACATAAAAGTTTAATTACCCGTTTATTAATATTTAAATATGTAGAATGACATCATATATTAATACGCCTATCTTTGATTTACGGTATTTGCTTGGGCATAGAAGATCCAAGCACAGAAAGTGTCCAATGTGCCGGACAGAAAAATCCTGTGCAAAAACGAGAAATCGGGATAGAAGAAGAAAAAAAAATAAGAAAAAACAATTACTTTTTCATGGAAAGCCAACAATGGCACTCTTAACAAGAAAAAGTACAGTTCATCCTTCAACTCGAGACCACTTCTGGGACCTGAACATTTTGGGTGGTTTCTGGGTTTGGTTTCCAGTTAGAAACTTTTAAATGGAGACCACAGCTAAAACTGGTCTCTAGACAGTATAAGGGTAATTGAAGCTAATATAGTCTAAATGAAGACAGTGGTGTCCAAATTTAGCATAACTGGAGGGTGATGAAATATTTTCTTAAAAGACCAAAGTACGAGTGGTCTCCGAACTCAAACTATATTTTCCTCAAATGATGAACTGAATATTTATTTTCTTTAATTCGATTCTGTGTTCTGAATTAAATATGAAGAAAGCCATAAATCCCGGGGATTAAAAAGCAGTGGCTATATATTATCTGGCTGCAATATAGCATTGAGAAAACTTATTCTTCCATGAATATACCAAATTTATTTTTAGGTTTCTTAAAAAGGCCATCAAATGAAAATAGGCTTAATGTACTAATGGCCAACAGTGCAAGCCATTGGATGACTCTTAGTAGTAAAAAATAAAATAAAATCAATTTTATTTATTTTGTGACTGTTTTCTACAAACAAATATCATACTGAATAAATTAAGGCTTATGAACGAACGTTAGTCATATTTTGGTTCCAAGGTAGCTTATGTCTAGTCTAGGTATGTACCTAGCCTATATGCACTTCATTTAGCAGAGAATATGTCAACTGTTAAATTCTAATTTTAACTCAAAGGAACAACTTTGGATGTGTGCCAAAATCTATCCGTAGCAAAAAGTCCGAATAATCAGTACCTTTATATATTTATATAATTAGTACAATTCACCCTCCAATTCGAGACCCCTCTAATTCTGACACCCCCTTTAATTCGAGACTAGTTATTTTTTTAAGTATCAATTGATCCCCTATTTCTTAACACTAAGCTCGCACTCTAATTCTCAGACCCCTCTAATTCGAGTCCGTGACCACCTTTTTTAACTTCCCAAGAAAAAAATGACCTCTAATGGGCCTACAAGACAAGTCCTAAACAACAAAAGCACCGTTAATTACCCCAATGAGTATTCAAAACGAATATTATGTGATATTCAACAATGACATTGTTTCCATACCGTAGTTTTTAACTTCAAAATTTTGAAATCCGTGAGATTTTTGGATGAGTCCATCAAAAGGAAGAAGCCCCATAGCTTGCGCATTCTGTCTGTTTTTAGAACTTTTATTTGAGAGGGACATAGTATGCATATATTATTATATGCTACATTAGCCTAAATTTATCCAATATCATTTTTTGTTTTAGACAACATTTACACAAAAATAAATAAATCTTTAATGACCGAACAAGCCACTGATTTTATTGGCGAATTCTGCAGTTTTTAAAATTTAACCACAATGAGACATTCTCTATTCCCTACTGCAATGTGGCCGGATGTATGAGAATTACAATGCTGGCACAAAGCATTTATCTTATCGATTTCGTATGGTGTCGAAATACCTTGATCTTTTTTAATGGCTTACACGTTTGCCCATTCAAATATAGCTTTATTTTCAAGGTACTGTACTATACATCGTTTACACTTTACTTGAAACCCCAGTGTTTTGTTTGTTTTGGTTTTTTTTTTTTGGTTTAAAATACAATGTTAAAACAACTTTTGTAGAATTTGTTGGCCCGGCAGATGAAGTTACAATAGCTATATAGGGAAATGCTAAGTGACTGCATTTTAGTACTAGTGATGAATACAATATTGTTGTAAAATTTGAACTTCAACTACGATGCTGGTAAAATAATCTGTCCATGGAGAATTCTGCCGGTAATAAACTTAAGAATTGACTAAATTAATTAGGTAAACGGCAATTCTAAGTGACAGCAAACACATGAAACTTTATTAAAAACTACGCTTTTTGTATTTTTTATAAGAAACAGATTTTGCCCAGGCTCAGTGGTTTTTTTTCCTGCAAATTTCAGGCTCAATCTGTTCTTATTTTGTTCTTATTTTTACACACATTTTTCAAACATAGAAAGTATTTTTTACAGTAGTATATTACTGTACTGTATTACAGAGAGAATTACATAGTCACACCATCTATTTTCTCTATGGTCACAGCTACTGCAAATAAGGTCAGATACCGGTAAGATTTGTTGTTTTTTTTTCTATTTAAAAGTAAAATAAAACCTCATTTGATATTTTACCTCAGCCTCAATTTGTTCTTATTTTGTCCTAATTTGTAAGCAATTTCAGCCGCTTATAAAATGTGTCCTTATGAATAAAAACATATGTAGTGATAGTATAACACAAGTTATTAATGCGTGAGGCTGAATTCGACAAGTGTAATTAGACAGTCGTTCATACCGTATTTCAAAAGATAATGCAGCACTTTGTACCCTGTGTATTCATAACACATGTTACATTTAATTGCATACTTTTTTTATATTTCACAATATCCGTGTAAATGTATAGTTCATTGCTGTTCATATTGTATTTTATATTAATTTAATTCGTGTTCTTTTTTTTTTTCATTTAAGCATCTTGTACTTATGTATTTATTCATGGAGGGATAAGCATCTCAATTCGTCTAGTTATGGCGCTGATAAGAAATTTTGAACAATTTCTTTTTCCATTTTCGCAATTTATTGTATTCACATGATTTAAAATACTCCAGTCATTATTTTAAGTCAAGGTACTAACTTCTGTGTCCAGTTATGGCATTTTAAACCAGGGTGCTTTCCTGGGCTCACTATATAGAATTTAGGAGGGCCTAACCCTCTTCTGTGAATATAGGCCTAATTGAAGTCATACCGGTAAGAATAGGATGTCCTCTAAGGACTATTACGGGAGGGGCCCTCATGAGCATCACCCAGCGACTAAGTCAGTCATGGGGAGGTGATTGGCCTGTTGTGAATCTTTTCTAATGACAACACACGAAAGCATGTGTTTTATGCACATAAGCAAAGTTTAATGGTTTTCTGGTTAAGGTTCTTGCCTTCCAGTCCCAGGGTTTTGGTTCAAATTCTGTCCAGGATTCCAGAATTTGTTCTCACGGAGAAAAACAACTACACGCCGTAAGAATGGGAAGGACTCAAAAATAATGGAATAGTGTCCTGTGGGAACAGATAGCTTTACTATAGATTAATTTAGTAAACGTATGTGGCTATAGTACCGTAATCAATATTCCTGCCGCGAAAACTTGACTCGCTCCGAAATACCAGGATGGTGTCTGGTGGGAGATAGTACAATGGATTACTTCATTTAAAAAAAATGGATTACTAATCTATCAAATATTTACTTACTTTTCCACTTAATGTCTGTACATTGTGACTGGACTTGACTCAAGAGTATAAATATTATCCACAACAGGTTATCTATCTTTTGGAAACCCATTATCCGGTAGAACTTAAAAATACAAAAATATGACTGATTACGGTAAGAGTAATTTTACACCGATTTTAAAATAATCGGAGATGTTCGTTTGGCTAGCGTTCGGAATATGGCTGGTAAGATGTACCCATACTATAATCATGAACCGGTATCGATGAGTATATACAAGCCTATACCATGAGGCAATCTAGTATTAACTTTAACGGGTTTAAAACTAACAAGGAAAGTATCTCTTTAGGCCCTATACTCTTTTAATATTTATTATTATTATTAATATTATTATTATTATTTTATTATTATTATTATTATTATTATTATTATTATTATTATTATTATTATTATTATCACCATTATTATTATCATCATCATCATCATCATCATTAATATTAATATTATTACTATTATATTATTATATTATTATTATTATTATTTATTATTATTGTTATTATTATTATATATTTTAATTAAATTCAACAATATAAATTGTGGAATATGCCTAAATATAAACATATGTACTATAAAAAAGAAACTCAACGTTTCTGTGTAGCTAAGCTGGGAAACAAATACCAATTTCATTAAATTAAAATACCCACATTTAGTTGCAGTACCAAATAAACTGACGCGTTATTATGTTTTTATGAGAACAGATTATAGCTATAAAAAAAAATCCATACAAGATTAAGAAAGTTACCTTGTCGTTAGCTCCCATCGATCAATAAAGCAGGTTATATCTCCATGGTAGAATTTAGTATGATTGTAAATTATATCCACAGATCGTCCGAGTAGGCCTAATGCGTACGTCACTCGCATCCGGATGTCCTCAAGAGAGAGAGAGGTGCTCACAAACTGAAGTGATCGACAGACTGCGTACTTTGCACACGGATTAATCTCTCGGTGAAAAAGAATTTCCGCGCCGAATTAGTGACAGAAAGCGACATCATAATGGGAGCTGTGTGGTCAATGAATACATTTCTACTTATCGGACTTTGCGCATTGATATAAAAGCGAGCAATTCTGTCCATAAAGCTGTTGTGTGTCTGGTTATTTTACTTCATCCTTTCGTAGTGAAAATCTCTTTATGACACTGATATATGAAGAGTTTAAATTGAGTAAACCATGGATATATTATGTAAACCCTTTGGGGTATAATATATGACAGATTTTAGCGTAATGACGCACGATTTACGAATATCGTTACAGTGTACACAATGACGTAGAAGGGGATGATTGGACGTGACATGGGAGAACCAACTGTAATATTATTACAATTAATGATTATTATATAGTCCTAGGCCTAATGCTTGTTTTCCATTCTTATGGACCCCCTGCGTTAAATTCCCATGGCACCAGTATTTTTTTCTCAAGTCTAGAAAAAAAAAATATAGGCCTAACTGCACTATCTTAAAAAATGTAAACAAGGTACCGGTACCGTATATTTCAGTGAGATTAAGAACTCCATGAACGAGACAGAGCAAAACATTCCGGGGGTTGGTGACAGCCCGTCGGACAGGTCTGGACCCCCTATCATCCAAAGCCATGACAAGGTCGTCGGATAAAATATAAAATAATAATAACAATAATTTGCCTATCCAAATAACGTTATTTAGATTGCCAATCCCTAATATTGTGGTCTAAAAGCACAATTTGGATCATAAGGCCATAAAAACTCTCCCGTGAACCCTACCAGAGATATTTTATTTCAGAACCCGGACTGAGGCTCTAGTCGGCCCCTTGATTTGGAAACCCCCTCCCCCCACGTCGGACATTTTGGACTCCTTGTCGGCAAATTTCTTGAGCCACCGCTGGTTGGTAAGCTGGAATGGTCTTCCTCTATGATAAAGACAAGACATTTTTTTTAATGAGCCTGATCTACAAAAGGCCTAGCCATCACATGACCCAACTACACCACCATGGATTTGAAAGTTTGGACAACCAATGCTGTGCTGTAGACTAGACATCCATGTGGCTTGCGGTTTACGATGTCGTGGGATTCGAAAGGGGTAATAACGAGTGTTCATATTGTAGGCATATTATTATTATGAAGTCACTCGATTTCCACCTGAAATGAAAACGAGAGGACAATGCATTGTCTCTGATTATTTGCGTCTATTAAAATCTTGAACTTACACTACAAACGTTCGATTTAATTGACTTTGTCCTTCAGATTTCAGATTTCTTTTATTCTTCCACAAATAACATAAAATATACAATATACAATGTATGTGGAGGAGGCTATAATAAAATCATGTGCTGCGCAAAGCAACGATCTTTAGGCTATAATAGCCCCCTTAACAAAAAGCAAAAACAAAACCAAATAATAATAATAATAATAATAATAATTTTGCAGTATTTAAAAAAGTCAAATATTATTATTAAATTATGTGAGTCTATACATGTACCGGTACAAAATTACGATCATTAAAAAAGAAGGAAGAACCTAAAGGCATACGCATTTAGCCTTTGGGTGTGTTAATATCACACACGGTTTAACATGAATGCATATTGAATCTCTTGTAGCAAAAGCTAATAGATCACTTGGTTTCATAAGGAGGAACCTACATTCTTGTCCAGCTAACATCAAAGATCTGGCCTATAAATCACTCGTCAGGCATATCTTAGAATACAGTTTTTTCGGCGTGGGACCCTTATACAAAAAATTAACACATTTATTAGAGTTGGTACAAAACAGGGTCGCATGTTTTGTCACTGGTATTTACGATAGGAAAGACAGCGTAACAGCCAATAAAAAACAGTTAAAATGAGTTCGCCGCAAAATGAATCGGCTAGTTAACTTTAACCAAGCAATACAGGGTCACCTTTCCGTGCCAGCGCAATTGATTCTACGACCGGTCCAGCGGAACTCAACTGCAATGTGCAACTACATACCGATTATCGTAAACAAGAACTGCTATAAATTTTCATTCCTACCCCGGACGACCGAAGACTGGAACTCATTACCCTATAAAATCACCTGTTTACAAAATAAAGAGCTGTTCAAATCAGCCATCCATAATAACTTTAGTGTTCTAGAAGAAGCATAGTTTTAACTATCAGAGCCACTACCACATCCTACCCATGTGAACCCTACTTGGGTAGTATTTAGACAAGACAAAAAGTAACATGTGTTTAAAACACATGCTTTCGTGCATTGTTATTTTAAAAGGATCACAGTTAGCAGGCCGATCACTTCCCATGGCTGACTTGGTAGCAGGGGGATGATCATGAGGGCCCCTCCCGTAAGAGTAAGATTTACAGGGCATCCTATTCTTACAGGTATGATTTAAATATATGTGACCCTATATTCACAAGAGATATAGGGTTCGGGCCATTCTAATTCTGTATAGAGTGGGCCCAGAAAAGCATCCATGTTCAAGACGATATAACTGGGCACAGAAGTTAGTACCATGACTCAAAATAATAACCACAGTACTTTAAATCATGTGAATAATACAATACATTGCGAAAATGACAAAATAAATAAAATGTCTTATTAATGCCATAACTAGATGAATTGAGATGCTTAATCCTCCATGAATAAATAAACACAGTGCAAGAAATTAAAAAACACGAATGAAATTAATATAAAATACAATATGAATAACAATGAACTATACATTACACGGATATTGTGACATTTAAAAAAATGTGATATGTAATTAAATAAAACATTGATATGTAATTAAATAAAACATATGTTATACATACACAGAGGAGGTCTACAATGTGCTAATAGTGGTGGTGCAAGATCAGGGGGCATGTGCCACCCCCACCCCCTACGTCGGACAGGCCTGGACCCCTGTCTACAAGGGAGTTTTTATTCTCAGTTGTCAACCGAGGCATCCTAGGCCGATTTATTCGGACCCCTCCGGTCGGACATGTCGCACCCCTTGTCGGCAAATTTCTGGCGCCATCGCTGTGTGCCATGTATTATCTTTTGAAATACGGGGTAGAGTTTGGAATGAAAGACTGTCTACTACAGTTGTCACAGGGGGTCGCAGGGGGATGATCATGAGGGCCCCTCCCGTAAGAATAGGATTTACAGGGCATCCTATTCTTACAGGTATGATTTAAATATATGTGACCCTATATTCACAGGAGAGAGTGAGCCCAGAAAAGCATCCATGTTCAACATAATATAACTGGACACAGAAGTTAGTACCATGACTCAAAATAATAACCACAGTATTTCAAATCATGTGAATAATACAATACATTGCGAAAATGAAAAAAATAAAATGTCTTATCAATGCCAACTAGATGAATTGAGATGCTTAATCCTCCATGAATAAATAAACACAGTGCAAGAAATTAAAAAACACGAATGAAATTAATATAAAATACAATATGAATAACAATGAACTATACATTACACGAATATTGTGAAATAAAAAAAAATGTGATATGTAATTAAATAAAACATATGTTATAAATACACAGAGGAGGCCTACAATGTGCTATATCAGTGGTGGCGCAAGCGCAGGGGCATGTGCTCCCCTACGTTGGAGAGGCCGGGACCCTCTGTCTACAAGGGAGTTTGTATTCTCAGCTGTCAACCGAGGCATCGTAGGCCGATTTGCTCGGACCCCTCCGGTCGGATTGTCGGACCCCTTGTCGGCAAATTTCTGGCGCCACCGCTGTGTGCCATGTATTATCTTTTGAAATACGGGGTAGAGTTTGGAATTAAAAAAAAAACTGTCTACTACACTATTCAAATTCGGCCTCAGGCATTAATAACTTGTGTCATATACAATCAATTTTTTTAAAAGTAAAATAAAAGTCTTTGCCGATTACCTTATAAGCAGTTTTAATTATTTAGTCAATTCTGAAAGTTTATTAAAGACAGAATTCTCCATGGACAGATCTACCAGATGGTAAAGGTATAGCTAATAGAGCACTAAGAATCAGGGGGTGGGGGCGATCCAGCTATTTGTGAATGGCTGTTTGGCGCACTGTTAAAATGAGGTTTCATTTATACAGAGGTCCAGAGGTCCAATGTTTCTTTATCTAGAAGGCCATAAAAAATATGAAATAATGATGATGATGATGATGATAATGATGATATGATAGTGATGAAGATGAGCTTGATGTTATAATGATGATGATGATGACAGGGTGTAGCCACGGTATTTACAGTACCAGACTAAAGTAAAGGAGTCCAAGCTGGAATCAATAACTCGCATGGAGTCTCTTGTCAGGGCACAGGGCAATTCCAGACATAAAATTTGAATATCATTTTCTTTACATCTCCATTTTTTAAAAGAATTTGTTGGTCTGTTTGTGTGGCATAAGATTGTTTAATTGATTATTTGTAACCATTTGAAATTAAATTATATTGTAGACATACAGTACGGTATTTTATAAAGCCTAGTATCAAATGAGATTTTATATATATACATTTATTTATGATCTAGTCCTATACATTTTTTATCTATATTATTTCATTTTTATTGGGGCGGAGACCCTGACTTTTAGGCCCCGGAACCATATGAACCGCTGGCATTTACGCCACTGTCCCTAAAGGCGCATTAGCTTATTCCTATTAAAGAGGCTCAATCTGTAAGCCTGCTTTAAGGAGGTCCACAGCGTAAATCCTTCGAAAAAGAAGTAGGCCTGATTCTATGAAATGCAGTAGTATAACGTTATTCGTTGATCATTGAAAGTTCACTACCAATGCAAGATAAACGATAAACTACTTATTATTATCGTGTCGAACTGAGTGGAGGGGGAAAAACACTGTTGATGACAAAAGACGATGACGCATTCCAACGTCACGTCGATGAATTCTGCAGATCACAAACTCAACGTCAAAATTTATCTACGTGTAGGATGTTCCAAAGGTATGTTTCATGATCTACATTCATATACAAATTCAACAATTTGATATTCATGAATGCGTAATGCTAATAGCATATTGAAGGCCGTAATAACATTAAGCAACGATTTAAAAGGCAATTTTGTTTGACATATGAGCAGGGAGGGTCATTCCAAGGTACTTTTGAAATAAACGAGAGTTTTTATTATTGACCTATGAACCTGTAACATTTTGAGTTTCACATTTGTCTACTTCACACAAATGAATCAATTTAACGGACTATGTTTTTACTTCAATTAGTCCTTATACATTAACTGAACACTTTCAAAGTGAAAATAGATTAATAATGTATTGATTTCGAACAAAACATATATATGTTTTATGATGTGGGCCAATATTTATTGAAGAGTATACATATATAATAGTTATATAATTTTTATATATATTTTCCGCATGATAGAGTAAACTTTCATCAAACATTAAAGTGTATCTTTGGGACATGTGAAACATAAGGCCAGTGACATTCTGTTTGTAAGCGCGTATAATGAGGCATACGCGCTGCAGCCAATCAACGATAGATAACTCAGAATCATTACGTTTTAAACTGACATAGAATTATGAATGTGGGCTCAAAATCAGCTCGTGACGTAAACTTTATCTAGTAGAAGAGTTGCAACTGGCTCAAGTTGATTAGGTCTATATACAATAACTTAAAAAATAAATGTAACTGAATTAGCATGCTAATAAATGAAAACAATCCACCGCTGCAAATTTTTCCCACCAAAAATCTTTGAAACAGAGGTCCTATAAAGCTTAGTTCTCCTTCACCCTACACCCCTTCTCCTTCTTTTTTCTTATGTTTATTTATATTATGTTTTAACAGTGGCGTATCTAGGAGTCATGGGTTGGGGTTGATTGGGTGGAGGATTGGTGAAGTTGAAGGGCTTGGTGATTAAGTTAGGGGAGCTAGCTGGCAAAATAAGGTGATGTAAGGTGATTGTTAATAACTTGAGCGTAATGTTTTTACTTTTCCAATTGGGAGAAGACTGGGTGTGGGGGCGAGCTAATTGGGGGCGTGTGCCTTACGCGCGCCCCCGTAGATACTCCACTTCATTTTTCATTTCAACATTACGTATATTTTGCTCAATACAATATGAAGTTAAAAGTCAATTTTGACTGACGGAGTCTAAAATAATAACAAATAGCCCTAGGCCTATGTTCTATTGACGAAAGGTGCCTGTTTCTGTGTCACATCATTTTACTTGGGGCTACTGTAAGTGTGTTACAATAATCAAACGTTAAAATGTCTTCGATTGTCAATACTCAAAAACACAGGAAATATTATTGGTATTAGCAACGGTTAATTAACTCTGAATACTAAACGCAATGCAATATCAGGTACTTAATTAAAGCGATATGTGATCACTATAGTATGGAAGTAGTGTGACATTTCTGAGTATTTGCGCCATAAAACGATAAATTAACAACTGATTAAGACAAAAAGCTTTCACTTGCTACTCATTTCATTTATTAACCGCGTGGATTAGCTAATTGCATTTAACTATCAAATAGAATGATCCCAGCAGACTATATAATACCATTATGAAATTTCATACAGTTGTAAAACGTTATCAAAACTGTACAAACATTACGTAATATTTAAAATAAAAAAACATATATATAAAATACATAACAATATTGCAATTACTATTAATGTTATTTATTATTAATAATAATAATAGCTATAATGAAATAATAGTAGCAATGTATAAGATTAATACGATTAAACCACAAATATTTATATAT
>NW_022741618.1:698429-706589 GCF_011630105.1 Anneissia japonica | reverse complement strand
TGAAGAAAAAAAACTCCAGACTGTAATATATTTCTCAAAATGAAATTTAATTTGAAGAAAAATACGTAATGCCTTATGAATGTATCATTTCAAAAACTATAAAGAAATACATTTTGTGTGCGTATTATTACCTATCTACCGGTATAAGTTATGACAACATTCAAGCTGTCATATATTTATTAATTACTGTTTATGCAACTTTATGTTTTTTCACAGTGGAAATAAGCACTTTTGTGCTTTTTTTGTTATCCTTAGTGATTTTGTTGACATTGTTTTGTGGAGTCACTGAAATGAAATAAGATAGCTAAAACCGTTCTCACTTTGCGCTACCCAAATATCGCAATGACTGTTAGAAAAACAGCTTAATTACAAAAGAGCTTTCAGATAATGTTAGCTTAAAACTATAATAAACACTACATATATACAAAAATAATAAAGATTTGTCGTAAAAAAATATCAGAATATTGAAATCCTCCTAAGAAAAATGATTACAAATGGTTTTAAAAGAAAACAGGCTGATGAGGAAGAGGACACAAATCGGAAATGCACAATTA
Source organism: Anneissia japonica (assembly GCF_011630105.1). Taxonomy (NCBI): domain Eukaryota; kingdom Metazoa; phylum Echinodermata; class Crinoidea; order Comatulida; family Comatulidae; genus Anneissia; species Anneissia japonica. The sequence goes on along the minus strand of NW_022741618.1, from coordinate 706,035 downwards.
ATTACACAAAACGTAAAGAAGTTTTGCTTGAGCAAACCGCATATCATTTTTCTATACACAATTATACCAGGGGTGGCGCCAGTGGGGGCCGGGGACCCCCGTCGGGGAGAACTGGCCACCCCACTCCATCTGGAAGAAAAACCACAACTTGTCGGGGAGAAAAGAAATGTTTGCTTCTAAATAGGATTATACATATAACTCATACAACCAGATTTGAAAATTCAACCATAAAAATAAAACTAGTATTCTCCACATCAAACAAGAAATATTATCGCACTATAATGAAAGCAACTTGACCTTCTCTTTTGATAGGTCAAGTCTTGAAAAGGACTTATGAAATGGAGAAAGCACAAATCATAAAGGAAATGCAAAACGAGATTTACTTCTTGCTCCTACGTCGGCCGACTAATCCAACTCCGTTCCCTATGCAGGGGCGGATCCAGAGATGTCCGAAAGGGTGTGGCCGATCGAGACAACACCACCGTAGGGGGTTCGGGGCATGCACCTGCGAAATTTACTTTTTCTAGACGCCCAAAAATAACCTCTGAGGCTTTTTGGGCGATCAGGTTTTTCTTTTTCTTTCTTTCTTTCTTCCTTTTTTTTCCTTTCCAAAAAAAGCCAACCACCACCACCACCACCCACCCAAATCCTCCCCTGCTATGAACGCTAGACGACCTTGCTGATTATCAGTGGTAGTATGAACGGATCGTCATAAAAATGACGCGTCGTGGCACTCCTAAGAATTTCACTGAATTCAGTGTCGAGTATTAAAGCTGATGATGATGATAATAATAATGATGATGATGATAATGATGATGATAATGATGATGATGATGATGATGATGATGATGACGGAAATGATGATGATGATGATGACGATGAGGATGAAGAACATCAGAAATATCTTTAGTGTTTCGAAACACCGCCACTAGTGAAAACTTCAGTACTGGGTGTGTTTAATATGTAAAACTGAAACAAAATTGTAAGACATCGTTTTCGTCCTGATAAACACAGGTCTTTTAACACTATTTAGAAAAAAAACCCTTCTGATAATGCCCTGTAAGCTCTACTAAGCTTTCCATCCTCCAATTTCGTTTTTGAAATCCAAGCTCATAGAAATACGAGTTTCAATTAACTAAAACCTTCTTCACATAATTTGAAATTTGAGCCAGATCTTTTAAAATCCATCTAATATTCTTAATGGTTTCGAAGAATTATCTAACGGCCAAGATTATTTACCACTGAGACGTCATCATTCAAATAATTTAATTGAATAATATTGATAGTATACGTTTTGCATACCGCTTTCATTAGAAACGAGAGAAAAAAAACCCCACAAGAATGAAAGGGAAAATTTGTAACCGTCATTTCCCTTGAAACACTCCTGCATACGCATACACAAGATAAATTATGAATAAATCCATCAAAATGCACTTTTCAGTACTAAATTTTTAAAATTCTAAACCCAATATGTGAATTAAAATGAGAAAATGATCCGTGCATATATGACACTGAAAATGAACAAAACAACTATCAAATGACTCGGCTGAAATACCCAGCTCTACTCAACTTATCCATTTGCGCAGCAAACCGCTAATCCCGAATCGTTCCCAGGCGGGCTTCTCAATCCGGATAGCTCTTTGGCATGCACCATCTTCTGACTAATTACCATGAATCGCTTTAAAATGTCCGATAGTTGTTCTGTGTTCAACAGCCGGAATTACTATAGAAGGAAAAACATGAATGCTCGAAATAGTTAAATTTATGAGGAAACATATAGCGTTTATAATGCATTCTGTAATTAACTTTAATTCGTTGCCAGTGGGTTATACACGTTGAACGCGACGCTAAACTATAATGTTTTGTTTTAAAGGGGTATTAAAGTGGTATGTACTCGCGCGACGATTACGCGGAGCTTTCGATTGCGCTATGACGGTAAGATTTAGAACGTAATTACGTCACGTAAACAGGGACGTAATTAAGGGTTTTGGCGCCGGGAAGATTCTTTTTTCCTGAGCTTGTGGACATTCAACATAGGCCTATCTACTCGGCTATAATTTATAGGCCCTATTTATAGACTTGAGTCAACTCTGCCAAAAACTCTCACCTGGAATCCCTATATATTTTTGTCCATGATATATTTGGCGCCCCAATCAGTTCGGCGCCCCGGGTACGTGCCTTGTTCTGCACCCTGGTTACGCCTCTGCACGTATAGTGCCGGGCCTGCAGTTTTCCCCTTTCTTATTAACACACTTTAAAATAAATATTTTAAGTCTGAGAATGCTATTTCCGGGTGTGGACTCTCTTCTCTGAATATTTGCTCTCTCTCCCTTTCTCTCTCTCATTAAAAAAATGATGTATTTAAAATTGAACATTCGTGTCAAATTAAGACTATTTGAAAAAAGTTTCTTTAAATTTGAGAGTGGTATTTTCGAGTTTTCCCCAGTGAATTATCATAGATGTATTGAAATGGGGGGGAGGGGCTGATGGGGGCCGAGAAGGTGAAGTGGGAGGGCTCGATGATAATATGAGTGGGCGCTGCTGGAAAAATAAAGTGGTATGAGTAGTGAGCAGTCGTTTTATATACTTTAGGGTATTTTGTTTTGCTACAAAAATGTCCAGTGGGGAGATGTTGAACGTTTTGGGAGGGCGTGCTTACCTCCTACACTCCTATTACCACTGGTTTTACCACACACATATCCTGGTCCCTTTCAAGTTAAGGAAGTCTAGCTAAGGGTCTTATAATGCGTATGAGAGCACTTGACCTTTGTAGAGAACATAAAATGGTCACACGTCGTTCATTGAGCAATTCTTATTTTTATACCCGCTAGTTTAAAGCTTCCTCATGGCATTTAAAACGAATTAATTGTGAATAATGATGATGATAGTTGTACTTTTTTTACTAATATATAGTTCACTCATAATTAGGTAGGCCTAATTATAGTCGGATATTCTTTGATGATTTGTATCGTCTGTTTATTCCCGGATTTCATAGTAATTTCCTAAATGGGTAATGACTTTGATGAATTATGATATGTAGGCTATAATTGTAACTAGTACTGACGATGAACGAATAATGTTCGAAATATTAAATCACAATCATGGCTTGTAACACTTTTTTTTTCTGAGTCAGTATGTCAAAGTTAATATTGATGATGATGATGATGACTATAGGGTTTAGTGGTTTGGGTTTCAATTAATACATTACGTGACTTATTTGGAACAAAATGCATTGACACACATTTAATTTTACTTTACTCCCCGTCGGGGAAGCATAGCACCCCCTCCCCCCGACCGTCGGGAAACGAGTAAATTTTGTCGGGGAATAAACAAATAAAAAAATATTTACATGTAATGTTCGTTTAGCCACCACATTGTTTTCATTAAATTATTTGTGTTATTAATAATAATAATAATAATAATAATAATAATAATAATAATAATAATAATAATAGTTCAATGAGATTAATTAAAAATAATTTGCGTTCTGTTATGACAAATGCTCGTTAGGATAGCCTCATGATGCTTGAAATTCATCGTGATTGGTGAAGCAATCTCGGCCATGACAGCGTGGTTGACCAATTTCATGTAAAATTTCCAAAATGTAAAATATCACTTTCAAGAATGAGGATTTGAAAATAAATTAGATGGTTACGTTCATACGCTTTGTTTCCTGTTTTATTCAAAAGGTTTTGGTTTTGGAAGCTGATTTCGACATTAGAAGACATAGCTTACATGAAGTCATATTATAGTAACTCGATGCCTATCAAAATAAGTAATAAAAATTCGCCATAATTCGTCAAATATCCGTGGCTTCCAGTCAAATGAGACTCGATTCGCTCCACTAACCCACCATCCCCCCCCCCCCCGTCGGCATTGCAGGTCGAGATCCATGGCTAATTGGAAAAAAAGATTAGCCTTTATCTGGTGATTAATCTCTTAGGTTTTCACACCTACACGTAAGCAATCCTTGACTTATGCACATTTATTTTGTAATGTTATGCCATATATTATATAGTGGGCTACGAATAATTTTTTATTTCATGATTTTGAACATTTTCACGCTTTTCCCTGGTCCTGGCACCATCACTGCTTTACTTATTGCCTCTTATCAAGTCAATTTCTCACCAGTCGCCACACGACAAATACGATGCACAATACAGTGAATGGCAATCATGTTATAAAGCGATGGAGTATCAGTTAGTTGCTTTTAGTTACGTGACTTAGCGGCACAATATTATGCATCGAGACACTTGTATTTCACATTATTTTGCTTAGGCAAGGCACTTTACGGTACCATACGGTTGCCTCTCTCCACACAAGTGGGTACCTGGTGGGTTCAAGACAAACTCATCATCATCATCATTATTATCTTCATAATTATTATTATTATCATTATTATTATTATTATCATTATTATTATTATTATCATTATTATTATTATTATCATTATTATCGTTATTTCCTTCATTATTTCGAAGACGTAGGCCTACCTCACGAGTCAACACACGACAAAAATGAAGCACAATAACAGTTAATCATTTTATGAGGCTTATGGGATGAATAACATTAAAGCTTGGCAGCAATCACCGATGCTGATTGGTCGGTCGAATCGGGGAGCCTTCCTGATTGCGTCGGGGGGCTACTACGCAGTACAACACACTGTAGCGACAGTGTAGATATGGAAATCAAGCTGTAGTTGTTTCAAAGGTTTTTAAGGCAAGATCTGCATCACCAACATACAAGTCCACCCTAGTCTCTGTATAGTTAATTTTGATTTTTATAAGGACATGTAATCTAATTAATTCCTCATATTGGAAGGTACCGTATTATAATTCAATTATAATGCGGTACCTTCCAATGAGGAATTAATTAGATTACATGTCCTTATATTGGAAGGTACCGTATTATAATTCAATTATAATACGGTACCTTCCAATATGAGGAATTAATTAGATTACATGTACTTATATTGGAAGGTACCGTATTATAATGCAATTATAATACGGTACCTTCCAATATGAGGAATTAATTAGATTACATGTCCTTACATTGGAAGGTACCGTATTATAATTCAATTAGAGAGGTTTCACAAGTTCACGAAAACAATAACGATTACGGTTACGTCATAATGTCTTTAGTCAATTCATCTCAACAGTATTTTTAACATATCTGTCACAACGTTGGAGATCCATGACTTTTATATGAATTAACGATTGTTAAGGTTTTAGGCACGAATGACAATGAAGATGACGTATTCATATTCGCTATCGTTGTCACAAGTTTGCGAGGTTTCCCTATTATCCTGCCATTCCCTTTCCATTACATAAAAAAAAATGTAAAGCAAACTATTCATGAGCACAGCAAGGGTAGATAATTCATAAAATCAAGGGGCACGATTTCTCACAGCAGAGCCAGGTGAGGGCGACAGCATAGAAATGAAGCAGTTTCTGTGTCGACTGCCTTACCTGGGGCAGTAGTAGCGGAGCGATTGTATGGAAACCGAGCCTTTAAGGATCTTCGGGGGCCCTGTCTCTGGAAAAATACTACACACTCTTAATGTCCGAAAATGCCCCTTTTTTTTTGCATTCTAAATAAAAAGATCAGTGAACGTTAAAGCTTGGTTTCCATAAAAATCGCTACACGGTATCGCAGACTCTTTTGGCGACGATGATTGGTCAGTTGAATAAGGGCGCGTTCAAGATTGAGTCGGGGACAGCTACGCAGTGCAAGGGTTACAGTGAAAATAGAAATGAAAACGACGCTGTAGCGACGCGACTGTGATGCGATTGTACGGAAATTACTTTCGCAATATAGTATTCTACATTATAATAATACAGAATATATTGGGCAAACAGGCTATCCTCTTTCCATATCATGAGAAAGAGGGCAATATTAGTTATTTAAACTTTCAGGATTTAATTTTAGATGAAGCTGGTTTTCCACTAGGCGAATTTATTCGAGCGAATCAAAGCGTCGGTTCGCTTCCTGTGCTCTGATTGGTTGTGCATTTTTTCGCTTCGCAAAAACTCCGATACTAGGGAATGTGAATGCGCATGAACCGACACTTTCGATTGGCGCGAATAAATTCGCCTGGTGGAAAACCGGCTTTATACAGTGTATTTAATAATGTTAAAATGTGTACCGTACTCGCGCGAATAAGCACCCGGGCGCTTAAAATATTTTTTTTTGCACTTTCTGAGGGGCGCTTATTCAAACAGGGGCACTTATTTAAACGGGGTGCTTAAGGAAATTTTCATGTTAGGAGGGGCGCTTATTCAAACGGGGCTCTTATTCGCGCGAATACGGTCCACTGTACAATTTATGCTGTTACAAAACATTGTACACATTTTGTATATGTTTTCTTTTTGTAGAAACAGGCGGCAGTAGCAAAACGGGGCACGTCCTTCTTTGGATCCACCTGAATGAGCGGCTTCAGAAATGGAAAACCACGAATAGAGAGTAGAATTTTTTTTTTAATGTTTAATCATGGCGTTTTTTTTTAATTAAACTAATGGCATAATTATGTATAGGCCTATATCGGAAAGCTAATATTACATAGTCCACTCATAATGGTATAATTATATTAGGATATTCTTTGATGATTTTTATCATCCACTTATTATCGGATTTCATAAAAGCCTATAATAATTTGTAATAATAATTTCCTAAATGGGTAATGATTTTGATGAATTATGAATGCCGGCTATAATTGTTACTAGTACTGACGATGAACGAACTTTTCGAAATATTGTACATATAGGCCCTAGGGCAAGGGTGGGCATAAAAATCGGTCGGAGAGCCAAATTTTCGATTTAACAACGAGGGCCGCACCCAAACTTGAATGTTTCCAGCGACCTTCCAAAAATCTCCAAGCACTGCTTTTACACCAGTTTATTCTTAGTTTTAATGTTCCTTTTTACATATGATCGGTGTCGGGCCTTAAAACAAAGTGTTTTCTAGCCAATGTCGGTTGGCGGGCCGCACACACAAGGTTTTTATTTCATTTTCTTTGGCCACAAAAAATTCGTTGTCGGGCCGCATGCGACTTGCACTTTACCCATATGTGCCCAAGGGCTTGTAGCAGCACCTTTTTTTTCTGAGTCAGTATGTCAGTTTCAATTAATACGGTACGACATTACGTGATTTATTGGCACAAAATGCATTGACACACATTGAATTTTACTTTACTTATTTCCTCTTATCAAGTCAATTTCTCCCCAGTCGCCACACGACAAATATGATGCACAATAATGGCAATCATGTTATAAGGCGATGGAGTAACATTTAATTGCTTTTAGTTACGCGAGTTACAATATTATGCATCGAGACACTTGCATTTCACTTGAGTAGAAAAGCACTTGAGTAGATTTTTTAAATATTTAATAATGGCGGTTTTAATCACGCAAAATTAATATCGTCCTCTCAACTTGCGCGATTTTCGTAAGACAGTATAGAGGGCGCACGTTATATCACAAGACCAGAGCCATATATATAAAGAGTTGCGACATTCCGCTCCTTGGTTTACGAAAGTCACGTGGTACACACCGTCCATTTTGTTTCATAATCTTCCCGATGAACACATGCAAAGTATATGTGTTACGTA
>NW_022741618.1:697109-698025 GCF_011630105.1 Anneissia japonica | reverse complement strand
GCTCGCTCATATTCAAATTTAAAGAGCAAAATTGTATATACCCTAAACGGATTTAAATTACATTTTGATATACATATTTAATTAATTTTTGCTGGTCGTCACATATCAGTTATTTGCAAAAATAATAGGAGCTACTAAAGGATTGCTTAACTAAAGAATGCTTGCCATCGAGGGGCTCCCTCGGTCTATCGGCGAGGATTAAAGAACTGCTTAAAAATAGTAAATTATTACAGTATTATTTTATAATATGAAATTGGATATAAAGTAGTGAAATCATTAGACAGGGCCTAGGGCCTGTCTCTTATACACATCTAGATGTGTATAAGAGACAGCTATACAGGAGGCCGCTAAATGTATTATACAATATTATACACAGGAACGCACATCATGTTAGACACAGAACGCGCATCGCGTATGAAACAAAATGGCTTCTAAATTCTCAATGTCGCAACTCTTTCTATCTATGGCTCTGCACAAGACCAGAGCCATAGATAGAAAGAGTTGCGACATTGAGAATTTAGAAGTCATTTTGTGTCATACGCGATGCGCGTTCTGTGTCTAAAGTGATGTGCGTTCCTGTGTATAATATTGTATAATACTGTTAGAGCGGCCTCCTGTATAGTTTAATTTCATTTAATCTTTTTAGCAGTCGAATTTCATGTAACTATTTATAGATTTTTTTTAATGATTTCACTACTTTATATCCAATTTCATATTATTGTATAAAATAATACTATAATAATTTACTATTTTTAAGCAGTTCTTTAATCCTCGCCGATAGACCCCCTCGATGGCAAGCATTCTTTAATTAGGCAATCCTTAAGTAGCTCTTATTATTTTTGCAAATAAATGATATGTGACGACCAGCAAAAATTAATTAAATACGTATATCAAAATGTAATATAAATCCGTCTAG
>NW_022741618.1:685392-696011 GCF_011630105.1 Anneissia japonica | reverse complement strand
ATACGGTACCTTCCAATATGAGGAATTAATTAGATTACATGTCCTTATATTGGAAGGTACCGTATTATAATTCAATTAGAGAGGTTTCACAAGTTCACGAAAACAATAACGATTACGGTTACGTCATAATGTCTTTAGTCAATCCATCTCAACAGTATTTTTAACATATCTGTCACAACGTTGGAGATCCATGACTTTTATATGAATTAACGATTGTTAAGGTTTTAGGCACGAATGACAATAATGAAGATGACGTATTCATATTCGCTATCGTTGTCACAAGTTTGCGAGGTTTCCCTATAAATCATGCCATTCCCTTTCCATTACATAAAAAATGTAAAGCAAACTATTCATGAGCACAGCAAGGGTAGATAATTCATAAAATCAAGGGGCACGAAGAGCCAGGTGAGGGCGACAGCATAGAAATGAAGCAGTTTCTGTGTCGACTGCCTTACCTGGGGCAGTAGTAGTGAGCGATTGTATGGAAATCGAGCCTTTAAGGATCTTCGGGGCCCTGTCTCAGGAAAAATACTACACCTCTTAATGTCCGAAAATGCCCCCTTTTTTTTGCATTCTAAATAAAAAGATCAGTGAATGTTAAAGCTTGGTTTTCCATAAAAATCGCTACACGGTATCGTAGACTCTTTTGGCGACGCTGATTGGTCAGTTGAATAAGGGCGCGTTCCCGATTGAGTCGGGGACAGCTACGCAGTGCAAGGGTTACAGTGAAAACTAGAAATGAAAACGACGCTGTAGCGACGCAACTGTGATGCGATTGTACGGAAATTACTTTTGCAATATAGTATTCTGCATTATAATAATACAGAATATATTGGTCAAACAGGCTATCCTCTTCCATATGATGAGAAAGAGGGCAATATCAATGGTTATTTAAACTTTCAGTCCTTGCAGGATTTAATTTTAGATGAAGCTGGTTTTCCAGTAGGCGAATTTATTCGAGCGAATCAAAGCGTCGGTTCGCTTCCTGTGCTCTGATTGGTTGCGCATTTATTCGCTTCGCAAAAACTCCGATACTAGGGAATGTGAATGCTGAATGCGTATGAACCGACACTTTCGATTCGCGCGAATAAATTCGCCTGGTGGAAAACCGGCTTTATACAGTGTATTTAATAATGTTAAAATGTGTACCGTACTCGCGCGAATAAGCGCCCGGGCGCTTAAAATATTTTTTTGCACTTCCTGAGGGCGCTTATTCAAACAGGGCACTTATTTAAACGGGGTGCATAAGGAAATGTTCATGTTAGGAGGGGCGCTTATTCAAACGGGGCGCTTATTCGCGCGAATACGGTCCACTGTACAATTTATGCTGTTACAAAACATTGTACACATTTTGTATATGTTTTCTTTTTGTAGAAACAGGCGGCAGTAGCAAAACAGGGGCACGTCCATCTTTGGGTCCACCTGAATGAGCGGCTTCAGAAATGGAAAACCACGAATAGAGAGTAGACATTTTTTTTATGTTTAATCATGGTGGTTTTTTTAAAATTAAACTAATGGCATAATTATGTATAGGCCTATATCGGAAAGCTAATATTATATAGTCCACTCATAATGGTATAATTATATTAGGATATTCTTTGATGATTTACATTTAATTGGAGTAACATTTAATTGCTTTTAATTACGCGAGTTACAATATTATGCATCGAGACAGTTGCATTTCACTTGAGTAGATTTTTTAAATATTTAATAATGGCGGTTTCAATCACGCAAAATTAATATCGTCCTCAACAAACGCGATTTTCGTAAGACAGTATAGAGGGCGCACGTTATATCACAAGACCTGCATAAAACCACAGTACAACAGACCGTGAGAAGAAATCAAAACACTGAAACTAATACATCTCATAACGCATATAATTATATACTTGTACATATTAGATAACTGATCAGAGATGTTTCGTTTTGAAACATGACATATTAATATATCTATCTTAACTGTGAATCATATATTAAAAATATTGCATAAATAAGACTATTACAATTAAAAAATGTTGTGGTAACTAACTTTTTGGTCAAAGGTTAAAATCGCAAACAAAAAATAGACGGATATCTAATACAAACGCAGATGTGTACCAATTGAAATGTTATGAGTTGGACTTCAGAATCATGCTACAAGTTCCCCTACCTTTATAGAATTTGATTGCAACAGCACAGAACACAATGGGAGTTTTAATCTGTCATAGTTAGCAAGGTCAGGTGATCAAGTACTTTAGGAACAAAATATCAATAAACATGTTGATACAAATAATGAAGCAGATACAGTACATATTCTACATGTTCTATATACTGTATACATATTCTAAATGTTTATATAAGCATATATCATTAAGCTTCTGTATAAATTCAGTGACGGATTCAACAGGGGCCTCTATCTGTGGAAGTCCCTTCGTGGGACTCTCTATTTCAAACTATTGGGTCTGTCTCTGAATTTACTATGGCCCTGTGGTTTGATACAATACCGATTATATTATAAAATTATGAAAACATATTTGTCCAATAAATTCTAATACTGCCAAATTAATTGAGTGCTCACAATTGTCGAGTGTAAAGTGTTATTATGACTAAATGTTATATAAAGCTCTTAAAAATTAACCACTGTTCCAATCATGTACCAAGTTTGCTCAATGAATTATACCAGTTTTGCACTTGGAATTATACCAGGTTTGCATTTGGAATTATACCAGGTTTGCACTTGGAAATATACCAAGTTATCACTTGGAATTATACCAGGTTTGCACTTGGAATTATACCAAGTTTGAATTTGGAATTATACCAGGTTTGCACTTGGAATTATACCAGGTTTGCACTTGGAATTATACCAGGTTTGCACTTGGAATTATACCAGGTTTGCACTTGGAATTATACCAGGTTTGCACTTGGAATTATACCAAGTTTGCATTTGGAATTATACCAGGTTTGCATTTGGAATTATACCAAGTTTGCATTTGGAATTATACCAGGTTTGCACTTGGAAATATACCAAGTTACCACTTGGAATTTTATACCAGGTTTGCACTTCGGATTTATACCAGGTTTGCACTTGGAATTATACCATGTGCTCTTGAATTATTGCAGGTTTGGTCATAAACTACACCAAGATTGCTTATGAATTATACCACATTTGCTAATGAATAACACCAGGTTTGGTCATTAAAAATTTTATATTACATCTCCAAATATTTTCTAATGCTAAGTTTCAATTCACCTGTGAACACAATGAAATTATGGAATAACATTACTGCCTTCAGTAGAGCAACCATTAGGCCTAAAAAAAAATTGTTTGTTTTCCCTCCAGTGCCCGTCCCCAGCTCACGTAAAATTAGGGGCAGCATTTTAAAAAATAGGATTTTTTTTCACAAATTTTTAAAAAGTGATATTTATTTTTCTCAATTTTGCACATGAAATGGTTCTAAATTGGGTGTCTGATGTAAGGTATCACCATTCTAGGCCTAAATTCATTGCAAAATATCGATTATGGGTTATTTTTATTCAGTCTGATGAATACCCTTTGAAAAACAAATAGTGAGACAGGCTTAATTGCAAGCATTACGATTTAATGTTAATTTTGTTGACAGGAGAAAAAAAAACCCCACCAAAAAAAACTTTTTTGCATCCGCCCCTCCTATACAATTTTCAGCATTAAAGGGCAAACAAACAATTTATTTTTTAGGCCTTATGAAGTGTAGTGCAATCGTTTTACACTCAAAAATAAATTGAAATATCTCAAATTATTAATACTATGCATAATTTAAAGTTTAATTAATTGATTTAAATATATAATAATAAAGCACATTAATGAGTTTATATTTTTAATATCGCATAACTATCACACATCAACAAGATTATTGAATACCCACATATTTAGTAATGGGTGGAGCGTTGACCATAAGTCTATCATACTGTTTGTAAAACAACTTTAGCCTATTCCAGTAAGAATCCACATTGTATGGTAAACCATTCTGTAGGACGTGTTCCCTGACGAGGGGCTTGACAATCCGGCACATGTTATCAGATATATGTGGAAAGAGATGATGCTCCAGATGGCAACTTATTAAGGAATGTCCGAAGATGATGTCAAGGATCCACGCTCCATTGAGATTCAGGACACCAGTTGACATCAACACAGCTCTTGGCGGTCGATTCTGCTGGGAGTACATTGGCATTCCAATATGTTGGAATATATTCACATGAATGTATGATGGGCTCGTCAGAGCTCGTGATGCAAAAATCGTAAGGAAAGCTTTTCTAGCGGACATTCCAGAAAAGACTTGTAGAATGTATATGAAGGCAACGAGTCCACAAATCATGACTAGCGCACACTTTATGGCCGCCTTGTTTTTCCCGCTAGACACTAGCCGACTAATTGAAATAAAAGGCGAGAGTAACGGAAGCAGCAGAGGAGCGATAAACATATAGGCCGTCCGTGAAAGTTTTGGAACACGCCAAGAACTTGAATCGCCAAGACCGATGACATTAGTATGAGGATGGTGCACTTTTATATGGATGTCCATTCCGAGTTCAACTGAGAACAAACTGCAAAACTCGCAGAAGAAGTAACGCCAAAATATGTTCCAGGATTTTGATCTGCAGAGTCCATTGTGGGCTGCCATATGAGAGCAACGAGTGGCATTTACTCCATGGACAATTCCAAGGCATACAATTCCTATTCCATATGAAACAAGGCTGGTCGAAGTGAATAAATATAAACTCATTGGCAGGAGGCTGTAGATAAAAAGGATAACGACCCAATCAACGCCGTAACACTGCCACCAACTCAACTCTCCAATCTTCTCCCTCACTTTCCTATTCAGCTCCTGTAGACTTGTGTTATTAAGACGCATTTTTTCTTCATTGTCGTTTACATCACTTGCTTGCATTCTCTGATTGGCTCGCAGCTTGATGTCTGCCATGGTTGTATTTCAAACAGTTGTTGATGACTGCAATTAAGTAACAAAACTTTCAACATAGGCCTAACTTCAAATTATAGCTGTATGATACGAGTTGGTAACAATGTGTCCAGAGATACGGTACCGGTACACTATCTTGGTAACAATAACGAAGGTTAGGTTGGCAACAGCTAGGGATGTTCACCATTACAGCAAATATAAAAATTTATTAGATTATCACTCCGTCCCGCGTCAAAAAATCGGGAAATATTGATGCAGAAATAAAAATAAAATTTGTTTTACTGCATCAATTATTTCAACTCCCTCAGCGATAAAAACAAAAGTGAAATAATGTACTGTATTGTTCCGATTAAAAAAAAAACAACATATTAACAAAAACTAAACAAAAAAACGCCCTCCCTCATCAATTAAAAAAAAGAGAGTGATAATCTAATAATTTTTTGTTTGTGTCCTTACCGAGATAGTGTATGTTGGTACTGCCATACTCTACAGTATTCTAATTTGTTAAAATGTCAAAATCAAGATGACATTCATATTTGTTGCTAGGGGCCAAGGCTACAATAATAAGGCCTAGGCTCCCCTCTAGGATGGCCTAACTAGGTTACATAATACATGATACAGTTGAGTGCACCTTCTTCTAATTCAGACCCCTCTTTCTTATTCAGAGAACAAAATAACAATCTTCAATCTTGTAACACAAAGCAACCCACTAGGCCTTAGGCACTGACCGCCGAGACCACCCTATATAATTATATTTTCAGGTCCCAAAGGTGGTCTTGAATTTGAGGGCAAACTGTATTATTAGAAAACAGGCGATTCTGGGCGGTAGCCTCTCTAGGGCCTAGCTAGCTCAGCTTTCTATCTATGAAATATTACGAGTCCAGGGCCAGCAGCCCTTGTATAATCACTATGGTGTAATCTACCCCTACCTACCCTTGTCACAACGAACTCACTGACGGTTGTTCTGCTCGTTATAGCTCGACCAGGCTCCGATAAATACTGATTACTGACAGCCTGACAGGTCAGCTAAGCGATAAAGAGTTGCGACATTCCGCTTCTTGCGAAAGTCACGTGGTACACACCGTCCATTTTGTGTCATAATCTTCCCGATGAACACATGCAAAGTATATGTGAAACGTACATTGCATATTAAAGATGTTTAGGCAAGATTTTTTTTATATCTTGATTAGCGAACCTAATAATGGTGATTTCGAATAAAAATGTAATTCTATTTTTGGCTACGAAAAATGTAAATTAACTAATAAGTATGTATTTTATTACGCTCTTCGTTCCCCTACACTGTCTACGTTCATCATTAAAATTTTATTTTTATTTATATATATATATATATATCTTCCTTAATTATATAAATTTAAAGCATTTATCAATTACATTATTACACTGTTTACGTTCATCATTAAAATTTTTTTTAAATTTTCTCATGCGTTCGGCAAAATATTTAAGCTAAATAAGTAAAAAAAAATTTTTTTTCGCCCGTTTCTGACGATCTTTAAAAGTTGTTCGCTAAACAATATTAAAAATTGTTCTTTTTAATTTCAATTGTTTGTACAGCCTGTATAACTACGAATGACAATGAAAATAAAGGTGATGTTTTATAATCTTGCGGCCAACTGACCTATACTATTTTAATATTTATAAATAATAATAATCAAATTAATAACATAAGATTTGTATAGGGCTCGCTCATATTCAAATTTAAAGAGCAACAATCTATATACCATATATATACGGATTTTAATTACATTTTGATATACATGTTTAATTAATTTTTTCTGGTCGTCACATATCATTTATTTGCAAAAATAACAGGAGCCACTTAAGGATTGTCTAAATGAAGAATGCTTGCCATCGCAGGGAGTTTTTATAGTGACATCACGACAGAACGCGAATCGGGTTGGAAACACAATGGCTTCTAAATTCTCAATGTCGCAACTCTTTCTATCTATGGCTCTGTCAAAGCCTCAAAGCCAATACAATATCGCCCTCTATAATCTATTTAATCAGGGAATGATTATTCCGCCATCTTCCTTTCAGAGGTGTTCCTCCATGTGGTGAGGGCATCCAGACCTGTTTATTGAATGTTTAAAGCAATTTCTACAATTATTGGGTCGCACTTTGGTTAAATTAGACATATCACTATGCCTATATATTTTCAAAAACCTGAAAATGCTCTTAAAAGAGCAAAAGGTAAGGCAGAAATAAACAATTTATTATTATTTATAGCAGCCACATTCGTTAGGCCCTCTAGCCTAGGCCTAGCTATCCCTATAGAGCTAGGCTAGGCGAGCTAGGCCTAGGCTACTTTTATATTGCTGCTGCAGCCTAGCTAGGGCCTAGTCTACCTACTAGCTAAGTGTAGTCCTAAGCCCTAGTCTATTTCTATTTAGAAACTCCTTGATCAGTGCAATTGTATGCTGTGTGTTTAATTTTTGTGGCGCTAAAGTAGGTTAGTGACACAAAATTTCAAATTCAAGCAATTTCTTTGCAGCAGTGATGGCGCCAGGACCTGCCTGACGGAGGGCTATAGCCCCCAGCCCCCCTCTGCCGCCACCACTGCTTTGCAGCTGGTATCATTTGAAAGAGTATTAGTATAGAATTAAATTGATACCAAGATCATTGTCATCCGTCAAATATCAGCAAAGTTACAGAATTTAAGAGATAATATAATGCCTAATTTTGGTACTTCAAATCCTATGTAAACAATGGAGAAGTTTGTGACATTGTTCTTGAAAACGTACAAAAAATGCTCTAACTTTTTTGTTTCTATACATTTCTTAATAAAATAAAAGCATTTGTAAGCACACAATGGACAAAATAAGCATTATAAAACTCATTAAAATTAATTAATTACAAATAATTATAATATGCCATAATGTTTTAAAACGTTTTTTACACATGCCTCAATGAAAAAGACATTGAAAGCACACAAGGAGAACAAAAGCAGTGGCATATGTAGGGGTGTTCTGACCCCCACCCCTGAAGACACCCGACCCCACCCTACCTCCTTTCCTACCCTTCATTGAAAATATTTTTTTTTCCTTTCTTATGGTCGTCCCACTTTTATTTCATCAAAATATGATTATACATATATTACATATTAAGTATTGATATAATTAAAATTAAATTGGTTTCAGAACAATATAAACTTGGATAAAACATAACATAAAATCAGTAGTGACTGTGTATATAAACATGTTGTCATGTGCGATCAGGCAAGACCAGACATGCATGACCGCTCACGCTGCACTGCACGAACAGTTTTGAAAAATTTTGAAAATTTCCATTCACAACACACTTTTTATTTTCGGTCAAAAACTAGGTTTCGGTATTCAGATTATCTAAATATTACACCCAGATGTAGATAAATATATAAACTAACACAATAAACTGGTTTCAGAACAAAATAAACTTAACTTCTTTAAAAAGATTGAATGTTTTTAAAAACTCAAACTTTCGGCAGTAAATACACTTAAGTCGGAAAAAACTGATTTGATGACTAGGTGAAAGAAGAACATGTGAACTACGTCATTACTATTTTCGGGTCACAGGGAAAAAATAAAAACGACCTCTGCAGCGAAAACAACAGTCGAGTTGCTGGCAAAAATGATAGCGGTGCCACAATATCGCTCTCACAACGGCTGATAGTCACATACCTAGCTAAAGTAATGACCTAGCCTAAGCCCTCATACTAGGCCTAGGCCTACTCTTCTTCCAAATAGAAAAGTCGTATTTTGCCACACAGTACAGTAAGTAGGCCTTCTGTTGAAATATTGGTTCAAAGTGATTTTAATGCCTTTTACTATTATTTGATAGTGATTATTTCGGGTTGGCCAAGCGGAAACACAGCAATTTTTAATACTGACTGTGTATTGTTGAATTTGGTGATAGTAACACTGGTACATCATTTTAATATATTGTACCGTATATATTCTCATATTTAAGACAAGGCTTAAAATAGAAAATTACGATCAAAAAACAGGGGTCATCTTATAGTACGCTCAACACATACAAATTTTATTTTAAATGATGTTTGTCTATGTGCAGATCGTCTGTAACACGCAAATTTGCTACTGAATTGAAGCTACTATAAACTATTAGTATGAAGGAATGCAATGAATGGCGGTATTATTTGGAAGATTGGACCTACAGTTGACCAGCTAGATGAAGTATCAACACCATAAAAAAGCAGCAAAATGTAGGAATTCTAACGGTGAAACAGGGTCATCTTATATATATACAAATATCCTCCAAAAACCTTCTCAAACATGGAGGGTATTTATACTCGAGTATTTATAAGGTATATAATTAACTAAAATATTTTGCATATTTACATCTACTACTCAGAGTTTATTGATGTTGGTAAGAAGCAGCCTGCTTTGGATGCCTTGTATGATGTCATCAAAAGCAAAAAGCATCGTACTTGGCAGAAGATCCATGAACCGATAATGACGATGTACCTGACCTTGTGTGTCGAGCTTCGTAAAAGCCACACTGCCAAGGAAGGCCTTTACCAGTACAAGATCATTTGTCAACAGGTAAATCTCTTTATAATTTCCCTCACATGGGCCGCTGGTGTGTGTTATGCGGCCTGCGAGAGCAAGCCGAAAATAATATTTTCCGTTGGGCTTGGGCCGAAATAATAATTTTGCATTCTGTTTTGCTGACTAGGCTTGTATATTGCCCCACAAATTGTAGTGATTTAATCAATCAAATTGGAAGAACTATCACAGCAAACAGCAAAGAAATACTGTTTCTTTGCATCTTAACCCCCAAGCTAGCTGCACAATTATAGAGGCCAGGAAGACCTTCACCCAGCCCCCACACCCCTCTTTTTAATAATTAAGGATAAAGCGTAGGAAGAAAATCTATAATTTTCTTTCTTGTGACCTAGAAGGATAGTAGGAGGATGAAAACATTAAATACAAGATAAGATTTATTCTACTTGAGTTGAAAAATAAACATTTCATTGCTTACTTGTATGTGTGTATAGTAAATACTTTCGTGAAAAACTCCATGTCCCCAATGAATGAAGACAAGCATATGAGTGTTGCCATGGTCATAAGTGTTATTGGAGCGATTTTTTTTTTTTTAGTTTGTACATGGTGTTCATTTAAAGAAGCATTAACAATAATCAATTTATGGAGGAGTGTAGCTAATCGACTAATATCATCACTTGTTTTTTTCTGTAATTACACTTTCTGAACTCATGCAAACAAAGATTGAGAACCATACTTACTAATTTGTTTAGATGAATGTAAAATCACTGGAAGATGTTGTGAAACAGTACTTGGATATGGCGGAGGAGAAGACGGAAGAAGCGCGGAAAGAGTCTGAAGAAGAGGCTAAAAAAGTACAGGGAGAGGTAATGGTGGTTGATGATCTGGATAACATTACAACACCAGAAAGGTAAGCACATTAATGTTTTACTGCACCACCTGTATATCTACAGTATATTAGAAGGCAAATGTTGTATAACATGATCATATCCCTTGATATTATATATAAAAGACATAATAAATTATTTGTATAAAATAATTCTCAGTATCATTTGTCATGCATCCTGCCTTGGGAAATGATTGAAATCACTTTTTTATCTTATTAAAACATTTCCTTTCTTTGCAGCTTGTTACTGAGTGCGGTCAGTGGAGAAGACACGCAAGCACGTAC
>NW_022741618.1:648511-685235 GCF_011630105.1 Anneissia japonica | reverse complement strand
TTTTTTTATTTCAACCATCTTTAAAGAGGGTAACCCTTCCAGTTTAGCCCAGTAGGTTAACTGATATTCAGGGGCCCTCTTTAATAAAATCAAAAAACAGTACAAACAACATCATTACAACATAATAATAACAATAATATAATGTAATATAATATTAGGAACTTGACCCAAGGCGTCAACATGACACGGTCAGTACGTGCTTGCGTGTCTTCTCTACAGTATATTAGAAGACAAATGTTGTATAACATGATCATATCCCTTGATATTATATATAAAAGACATAATAAATTATTTGTATAAAATAATTCTCAGTATCATTTGTCATGCATCCTGCCTTGGGAAATGATTGAAATCACTTTTTTATCTTATTAAAACATTTCCTTTCTTTGCAGCTTGTTACTGAGTGCGGTCAGTGGAGAAGACACGCAAGCACGTACTGACCGTGTCATGTTGACGCCTTGGGTCAAGTTCCTATGGGAATCCTACCGCCAATGTCTGGATCTTTTGCGTAATAACACCAAAGTTGAGCAGCTGTATCATATCATTGCACAGAATGGTAAGAAATTCAGCCTAGTTGAGCTTGTTTGAGATTGTAGGAGTTCTTTAAGCTACCCATCTCAATTCTGCATTGGTCAGTGGAAGCAGTTTGGTGTAGTTGAATGATTTCAGTTTCCCAATCTCGAGGTCTGGGTTTCAATCCTTCACTTGTGGCCTTGAGCAAGGCACTCTCTCTACATTGCTTCAGTCTTCCCAGCTATCAATGGGTACCAACAAATTGCTGGGTGTAACCTGCCGTGGACTAGCATCCAACCCAGGGGAGGTATCACTCTCATCCGTTGCATGCTACAGAACCTGGGTTAAGCTCCAGCCCCTATGAGCCCTGTGGCTTGGCGAAGATTTACTTTACATCTGTTGGTCTGCATGATTTAATAATGATAATATGATTTATATAGCGCCTTTCCAACATGATCAAGGTGCTTCACAAGGACAACTTCACTTAATATCTAAAATTCTTACAAAATAGAATCATAGTGGTAATAGGTAATTGAAATTAAACCAATATAAAAAAATTTACAAAACTACAAAAATATGCGCTACCAACTTGGCTATGAAGACAATTTGGTAAGCTCCAATGGATTTTTCCATTAAGAACTTGTTTTTTTTGTTTTTTTTTTCAAGGTGTTATGTACTATTGAGTTACGTCTTTAGTACAGATTGTACTGTCATTGAAAGTGTCTAGATTAATGTTAAAACCTGTTGTGTATCTAGGAGAAATGGGGGACTGATGGGTGGGAGACCAACAAAAGGTGAAGTGGGGAGGGGCTTGATAATGAGTAAGGGGTTGCAGCTCACAAAACAAGGTGATACACTTCCCTAGATACACCACTGATTAAAGACACTACTGCTACTACTACTACTACTACTACTACTACTATGCTTATATTGACTGAAAATTATCTGTACTTTGTAGCTTTCAAGTTCTGTGCCAAATACAGCAGGAAAACTGAATTTCGCAAGCTGTGCGACAACGTAAGATATTTTTTTTGTTTTTTTAATTTTTTTGTTTTATTGATTTTTGTGCCAAGGGTTGCAATACAAATATATGACCATCTTGGTTTACAAGCTGTGGTCCATTAAGTCGTGTACACGCCACACTGGCAGTCGTCAGCCTAGGCCTATGTAATTTCAGTATTCATAGATTTTTTTCAAGAGTACAAAACATTCTCATTCCTGTGATTTTCTCCCCCCCATAAGTTTACATTGTACATTGTTGATTGTTGTCTCTTTCGAGATTTTCATTAAAATAGTACCCTTATGACCTGTCCAGATTATCAAATTTTTATTTGACAAAAAATGGGAGATGCCTAAATATTGTCATGATGACATCACATCATGAACATATATAGGCACATCATGACTATATATGGGCATGGAACAGTTTTTTTAATCAAAGAAAATTTGATAATATGGACAGAGCATTAATGGATGTTTAGCTTACTCATGAAAATAATGGATGATCCACCTTTACATAATTTTGTTTTTCTTGTCTATTAGGCAAGACTTTTTTATATCCTGTTTAGCCAACCCGCCACCCACCAATAATGTTGATTTCATATAAAAAACCCAAATAACAAAATAGACTTTTCCTTGTATATTATTTATCCGTTGTTGGTTTTATGTGAGGTACTTTCATTGTAAAGATTTAACATTGTTTTTTCTTCTTGTTTAACAGTTGCGTTCTCATTTGGGATTGGTACAAAAGCATCACAATCAGCAGACCGCCATCAATTTGAATAATGAGACGAGCCAGCAACTTAACATGGAAACCAGGCTGATGCAGCTGGAAACCGCCATCAGCATGGAACTCTGGCAGGTGAGCCCTCTTATTGCATTTGCCATAAAATACCATCATGTTAGACTATTAATTACTTAAAATACTAATACTAGTACTTAAAATACCACTAAACCAAAACTATTCAGTACCATGATACCACCAGATTCCACAGCAGTGTCCTGTTAATGACAATGTCAAGTCAATGTCTGCCAAATGTCTTGGAAAGATGGCTACTTGTACCAGTATCACATGACACTAGTTTATCAAGTACCTCTTATATCATTGAATACCACTATAACATAAAGATACCACAAAACCATGAACTATCCGGTACCATGATACCATCAGATTTCACAGTACTATCAAATGACACTAGGTCATCAAGTACTACTAAACCATTAAGATGCCACTAAACCCTCGAAATACCACTAAACCATAAACTGCTCAGTACCATGGTACCATAAGATTCCATAGTACCATCACATGACACTAGTTCATCAATTACCACTAAACCATTAAATACCAATAAACCGTAAAAATACCACTGAACCCTCAAAATAGTACCGTAAATCACCACTAAACCAGTGAAGACCATTTAACCCCTCAAGCACACTGTTGAACCATCATAGACATTTTCAGGCACAGAATTGTTGAGTGTTATCACAAGCACAGATATTTCCACAACTTACTTTGTAATAATATTCCTAAATTGTTGTCATGGGAAGCCTGCAAGGAAGTTGAAGGCACAAACCATCATACCCATTTTCAGAAACAGAATTGTGGAGTGCCATCAGAATCACAGATATTTCCACAACTACTTTGGAATAATGTTACTAAGTTGTTCTTATAGGAAGCCTACAGGGCAGTTGAAGACATAGACCATCATATACCCATTTTCAGAAACAGAATTGTAGAGTGCTATAACAAGCACAGCTATTTCTGCAACTTATTTGAAATAATGTAACCAATTTTGTTCTTATAGGAAGCCTACAAGGCAGTTGAAGACATTCACAGCCTAATGGGTTTGTCCAAGAAACCTCCAAAGCCCCAGATGATGGCAAACTACTATCAGAAACTAGGACTTGTGTTTTGGAAGTCTGGTAATGCGTTATTCCATGCCTGCGCTCTGCACCGTTTGCTGCAGTTGTCCAGGGAACAGCGCAAGAACCTCACCCCAGAGGAAACGCAGAGGTACGATGAGGAAAACTGGTTTTTTTAAGTATTATATTCTGTTGAGTGTAGATTGCAGACTCGAGTGTTAAGTGTTTTGGGTTATCACCTATTATAAATATTATTAGTTTAATTCTTTTTCCATCACTTCTTTTGATAAGAATATTTGTGTACAAAAATGTGTATATAAAATTCTGTGTATCTATCAACCACTTTGCCTACGATGATGTGTAACTAAGTCACGGACATAACACAGCAATCAATGAGGCAGGGTTTTCAATGCAATGAAAAATAACAGCAAATGCAACAACAAACATAATTGTGTGCCCTAGAATTAACAGTGCTACAATGAGTATGAAGTAAAGTTGTTTTTGGATGAGGCAAACCTCCGCACATTTTGTTGTTAGTGCTGAACCAATTAGTTGTGTAGTCAACCAATTACAGATTACCTAAACAAATACGGAATGTCATAATGTCACTTCCGGATATTTACTATTAAAAGTTTCCCAGTTTGTTGGTGGTCATAAATCCCTGTAGGCAAAGCAGGATTAATGTGTACACTCGATGTCCCAAATTCTTCTATATTTAGCTCTATGGGAATTGTAAAACATTACATGACATTGTAATGTGGATTGAAACGAGGATACCATTATGCAAGTTAATCTTCTTTTTTCATCAGGATGGCTTCCCGTGTTCTATTGGCAACCCTGACGATCCCAATTTCTCCACCTCGGAATGACATTGGGAACATGCTGGACATGGGAAACACAGCCATGGAGAACCAACGTAAATTGGCAAATCTCTTGGGATTGCAGAACCCACCAACTAGAGTTCAGCTTATCAAGGATTTGGTAAGGAAATGATGGGTTAGCATATTACATAACTTGTTTATCTGTTTATTGAAAGTTAATTATAAGATTTTTTCTGAAAAATTAATTTCATATAACAAATAAATGATTATTATAAACACCCATGAATATAATATTTATTGATTGCTAGAACCCCTCCCTGGACTCCTGAAAGGACAATAATCACTGAATAGATCATGTTCTATAATTTATATGATCAAAATGAATATTTTGTCACCTTGTTAGAAAGTGGCAGTTGAAATATTCAATCCAGTGGATAATTGCAATTTTACTAAATGAATAAATTCAAAGTTATTTTTAATTTATTATATTTGTAAACATGTGAAACAAAATTTGGAAAAGTTATTGAAATATTCAGAATTTAATTATCAGATGAATAAATAAAAGGGCGAGATACCGCAGTTGTAGGGAATTGGACTTTCCTGCAAGATCAGGGCTTCCATTCTTGCTTGTCTTCTTGGATAAGACTGTTCCTCTGATAACCTCGTCCCTCGAATGGGACGTTTAGCTGTACATACAATGTGC
The DNA here is from genome assembly GCF_011630105.1 of Anneissia japonica. Lineage (NCBI taxonomy): Eukaryota > Metazoa > Echinodermata > Crinoidea > Comatulida > Comatulidae > Anneissia > Anneissia japonica. The sequence goes on along the minus strand of NW_022741618.1, from coordinate 680,336 downwards.
ACAAACGTGAACTTGGTAAACTGTTAAAGATGAGTAGAGGATCGTCTTCCGTAATCTCCGACTATAATAAATGTTAACTGCTGCCTTCCTGGGTTCTAAGTGGCCTAAGCCAAATTTCCATCAGCAAGGACTGTATATGTTTACACTTACTGTTTCTAAGCCAACCAGTGTCAAACATATTCTGTAAGTGTAATGCCTTCCATGATGAACACTAAAGCCAGAGATATGACTGAAGCATAGCTTTTAAAGTTTGATTATCTTTCATGTTCTGAGAAGCATACCTCATTATTTATTTATATTAATACAGCCTGAAATGCAACTACCGGATCAGTCGCTCACACTACAGTATATTTTTATTATATTTGATTTAATTTGGAGTTTTTTAATATACAAATTTAAATTTTTCATTTATTGAATGCATATTACATTTGTGTGTTACTTTGGCTTGTTTTAGATCACAGGTTTGCAAAGTCCGGCCCAACGGTGATTTTATTGTGGATCGCAAAAAAATAAATTAAAATCCCTATGTGGCTAGAAAAGCACCTTGTTTTGTACAGCCCAACACCGATCATCTATAAAAAGTAATATTAAAACTGAGCACAAGCAGTTTAAAAGCAGTGCATAAAGGTTTTTGGGAGCATACTCGTTGGTGAATCAAAAATTTGCTTTGGCCCTACAACCCGTTTTTATGTCCATCCCTGTTTTAGATACAATATTTCTTATTATCTTGGATAGGTAAAATACAATGTGGTGCAATTTGTTCACCCACAACTTGCTAACCTGTTCAACTACATGGAGGTACAGTTTCACCCGTTGAAGCTGTGTAACCGTGTTGTCGAGATTTTTGACTACCTGCGCGAAGGCAATGAGGCAGACTTCTTGCAGTATGTGCCGTTCCTGGAGACCAACGCTATCGTTCGCCTTCTGAAGCAAGTTTGTCAAGTATACCAAACGATTCAGTTTAAGCGGCTTTGCACGTTGGTGTCATTCGCAACTCCGTTTCAGCTGGAGAAGATCATAGTGGATACCGCTCGAAATGGTGACGTCTCTGTAAGTGCATGGAGTATATTTTATTTATTTAATTCTTTTTAACTCGACTGTCCATGTTTAAGTGTCAATTGAATTTTAACAATTAATGCTAACACAAAAATAAATCACCTTAAAGCAATTTTCCCAATAAGTGAATAAATGAATGAATGATCTACTTGGAGTGGAGTTTAATAGCTTGGTTGTTAAGATGCTTGACTTCTGTCCGAGGGTCCTGGGTTCAATTCCTGTCAGTTTTGCAGGATTGTTTTCATAACAAAAACAACTCCACTCCCTAAGCCTTGTATTGAGATTTAGTGAGCATTGTGTATGTATGTTTGTCGTGTGAAAGGGATTGTCACACATAGGTAAGACAGTGATATATTCGCTATTGGCATTCCTTGTTGCATGAATGTGCCTAAATAAAAAATAAAATAAACAAATATATGATTAGTATATAACATTTACAGCTTTCCATGATGAACATGAAAGCCAGAGATATGACAAAAGCCTAGTTTTGCATTTGATTATGTTTCACGTTCTGAGAAATAGTCTGTTTTTATCCATTCATCATCTTCAATGCAGATACTGTGTCTGTTACCCAAATATTATATCCAGACAAGTTACATAACAAGATTATGCAATCATAACTCTATTTTCCTCCTCAAGGTCCGCATGGATCATGGCACTCAGTCTTTGAGCTTTGGTAAGGATATGTCCGTGTCCACGACAGAGTCGTCAGAAGGACCAACACTTCAACCGATGCCAGCAGAACAGATCCGCAACCAGCTCACAGAGATGTCGTCAGCTCTCCACAAATCCCTTCAGCTGATAAAGCATCAAGACATTAAGGTATGGCCAAGGCGTATCACAGAATTTGACATTGACACTTAAGTCACTTTGGGAATTTGTGAGGAAGAACCTCTGAAGATTAAATTCCAAACCACAGCTTATCTGTACAGCATTTCAACAATCTAAACCTCGTGTGTGGGTGAAACCAGACTTTAAAAGATGATGATGATGATGATGATGTATTTATATAACTACAAGAAGTTTTGGTTCCTGGTTTCTGGATTCACAAGAATCCATTTAGAATGTGCAACTTTCACACTCCCTGAGCTTGTATTTCAGCTGCGATCCAAGGATCCAACCTACGTACCCAGTTAACACCAGCGTAGCAGGATGTAGTGTAGATAAAGTGACTTGCCAAAGGGCACATTGAAGTGATCAGACTAATTTTTTGTCCACACTATCATGTGCTCTGTGACAGACTTTCTCGTTGTATGGATGAGATCATTTAGTTTATAATGTATAACTATTGTTGATTATACATCATTATTTTGTATCCACAAAAAATGTAGGCTGATCTTCTTGATCAGAAGCAGAAAATCATTCGAAACTATGTGCGCAGTTGTCGGAAAGAGCATGAACTTATTCTGGCACGTCGCCACACCATCGAGGACCGTAAAGAAAAGTTGGAAAGCCTCAGCAATCAGCGAGTAAGTTTGGTATCTTGATCATATTTTGTAATGTCTGATCAGACATACTGTAAAACCTTGAATAGAAGCCCAATATGCTTTATCTTGAGAAGAAACCCATCTCAAATTGAAGGCCCTTCTTTAGTTTACAAAATTACCCTTGAAAAAAAAGCCAATCGAGATAGTACAGTACATACACTGTACAAATAACAATTAAAAACATGCTTAGTTTATACATTTGAGTGATTTAATGCCGGTTTATACACTTCATGATACAGACTGATGTTACAGTGGCCCTATTTATTGTTTTATAGTAGTAATTCCCCAAAATTACAGCATTCATTTTGAAAAGAAGCCCCCCCCCCCACCTTTACTTTGCAAAAGTAGCCTCAAAAAGTAACCCGTCTCGAAAAGAAGCCATCCAAAGTTCGCAAAAAAAAAAAAGTGGTTTTACGGTAACTTAGTAAATCTAGTAATGTAAATAAGCATTTGTTTGACCACAATTAACATCTAAATGTAAGTAGAAGATTATTCAGAAGAAATCTAAATGTTGATTACACAAGTTAAACTTTAATCATTTTTTTAAAGGAAAAACAAGAACAGGAAGCATTTGAAGAGCAGCAGAAAAAGCAACGCACTGCGGAAGAGCAGCGGTTGAAACGAGAAGCTGAAGAGCGTGCACTGAAGAAGAAGAAAGATGAACTGAAGGAGATTCAGAAGAAACAAGCTCAACAACGACTTGATAACTTAAAGCAATCTGCTTTGGGAAAGAAGGTTATTGAGAAACTTAACAAAGAGGTCAGTGATGAACTTATATTACAGGCCTGTAATATTCCGTAGGAGGGTTAACTATTAAAACCACGGCTGCCAAAAGTGGCCTGGTGCCATTCAGAGGAAGAGATCTCCTGTAGCATATAAATTTCGTAATAATTTTAATGGTTTTTGATACAGTTAGTTTGGCTGACCTAAGAAATCCCACTATTTGCATGCCTGTATTAAAAAACGAATTAATATAAATATATTTAAAATTTACTTCATGAATATATCTGGAAAATATCTGAATAAACCACCTATTGCCATTGTTCCCAGACCTAGAACACACATTGACATTAATAAAATCATCCGTATCACTTTGTTGTTTACCATTACCATGCCATGCTATCTTTATTCCTGTTTCTTTCTTGTGACCTTGAAATATTATCATTGATGCTTGTACATTCACTTAGCATATCTATTCAACTAAAACTTCTTACCCCCTCCCCCGCTAACAAAATCATGAGTGGTAATGATGGTCCTATGTTTTCAGAAAGATAGTTGGTGGAACAGTAACAGAAATAATGGATCTCTGTTGAGGCAACTTAGTTCTTTTACATTTTCCCCCACTTTGTAGTAGTGTTGTATATAACTTGTCCTTATTCTCACAATAGGAGCTAGAATCTCTGGATGTTGATGATATTTATGCCAAGCAGATTGAACAGTTGGAGGCAGAGAAGAAAGAGCTGCAGAACCGACTGAAAACACAAGAGAAGAAGGTAAGATAAGCAAGCCTGGAAACAAGCATGCCTTTTAGTTCACAGGTCATGCTGTCAGCAAACATCCCAGAAGTAGAAAATGTTTTTCCGGGGCCTAGGAAAAATAGTAATAAGGTAAAAGCAGGTAGCGTTGTTAGGAGCATAAATAATATGCACAAGCACAGTGATCACTGAGCAACCGATCTCGGCAACCAGCACTTTGATTTATGATATATATATCAAACGCTCTACAACGAGCAGTTTGATTAAAGGGCCATAAAAAGATGATTGACATCACAACCTACTTATAAAGCAATTATAGTCAAGTACTTTCATACACTATAGGAAATAGAAGCCTTAGGAGCCATTATTTCCTTCAAAAATTGTTGCAGGAAATAATGGCTCCTTCTTCTTCCATTTCCTGTAGTGTACTCAAAACCTGACTATAATTGCTTAATATGCCTCCCTACTTCTACCAAGGAGGTATAACGTCCATGCTTCTGTCTGTGACTTTTTTGCACCTTGCGGTGGAGAAGTCCTCCATCCTCCTTTATCGGTTTGCTTTTGATATATTGATGTTCTTTACTTCAGTTGTTGCATCTTCAGAATGTATGAATTGAATCAATTTATTAATTACTTTGAACTTTGAACTTAATAATGAATATATTTTCTCCTGCTCAGGTTGATTACTTTGAACGTGCAAAACGTGAGGTAGAAATACCATTTTTGAAAGAACAGTATGCGGAAAGTCAAGTGAAGGACCGTGAATTGTGGGAACAACAGGAAGAACAAAGAGTATGTAAAAAAAATACATTGATTTAAAATTTGATGATGGTAACAATGATGAAATTGATGATCTAATGATTATCTTGTCAACAACTGATAATGATCTGATAATGATGAACAGTCAAGATAAGCTGATGACAGTAATGATAATGATTATAATTTAAAGTTTTATTTGATTTGATTTGAATTTATTTGGTTCCTATATCCTAACATACAGATAAAATACAGTAACAAAAGATGCAGAAACAATAAATATATTAACATAGAGATAAAAGCCTATAAAAACTGGAGAAAGATATTTTGATTCAAAAACATTAAAATATTAGAACAAATAACATGAAAAACAGAGGAACCAAAGATAGCACTCAAAAGGTGTCCTAAAACAATCTTATTTCAAGAAAGGGTCCTTATAGATGATGGCATTTGATAATAAGTATGATTTATTGTAATGCCTAGCGAGGCGAGTTGGATGGCTGAGCGGTTAAGGCAGGGGCGTTGCAAACTACAGCCGTAATATCGGCGCTGGTTGGAACGGCGCACTCGCCTATGCATTTGATGGTGGAACAAGTTTGATAAGGATTATAAACCGTAGGCCCAGTGTACACAATTTGGCTCGTGTGTACTTAAAAGAACCCAGTACATTGTTCGTGACGAGTAAGGGGTTACCCCGGTGTATTGGTTGATATATCCCCTGTTGGGGACAGACAATAGTAGCTGATTCTGGTTTACCAGGTAGCTCAGACATAAAGAGACCCTTAGGGGAGAAGCAAGTTACTGTCCGAGCTAGTCCACACCTCAAGCACTTTAAGACTTCTATATGAAGTACTATGTAAATCTAAACTACATTACATTACAGGACTAACACACAAAAATATTAAAAAAAAAATATATAGATACCTGGTCTGACACAGTAGTTTGTATTACAAGTAAAGTTGACATGAATATTTTCACTGAATTCTAGATCACTTTGATCCAAGAAGAGCATAGGCAGGCTGAAGAAAGCTGGACAAGGCTCTCCAGGATGGCGAAAGACCGTGATGAATTCCTGGGCAAGCTAAAGCAAGCACGTGCCTCGGTCTACAAAGTAAGCAGCTTTTCACTTGTATGTTTATTTCTTGTAGATAGCAGTTTAGCTCAGTCGGCCAAACATGTGGTAGCCACTGTCAACGACTAAACTGTGGAGATCTCATGGTCCCCAGTTCAATTCCCAATTGTGTTTCAGCTAGAGGGCTGAAATGGAAGTTTCAATAGCACACTGTCTGTCAGGTGAAAAGTTTTATCCAATGGTGTGCAATATGGCTAATATGCTCGTTAAAGAACGCAGTACACTCTTTGGAAAAGAGTAGGAGATTGTATCCCGGTGTTCGTGGGTTATCCTAGGTGCATACACCGAATAAATCCAACCCAGACTACACCTGTTCGGCTTCAGTGTTTTTTGTGTCTTTTATTTTTGTATTCACTTGAATTTTGGAAAGTAAAAGAAAAAAGAAAAGAAAAATAATGGATCACCCTAAATGCCTCAGAGGTTATTTTCAGGCATCTATAAAAAATTTGCGGGGCATGCCCTCAGACCCCTAGGGTAGTGCTGTCTCGATTGGCCCAAATTTCGCGGGGCCCCCTCCCTTTTTGGGTATCTCTAGATCTGCCAGTGCAGGAAGTAGCACTTGTTCATAATGGGCCTAGCACTTGTTCATAATTGGGCCTTTCTCCTAAGCCTCGCCCATTGGATATTGTTGCTGGGGTCCCACAAAACAACTATAACCTTGTTCTCACTAGAGCCCTAGTATCCGGATCGGGAGCTAACCCTTAGCGCTAACCGTCAGCAGTATCCGAATACCGCTAACGGTTATCAAGCGCTTTCGGTTAGCGAGTTGAGCACATTTCTATCATCAACCAATCACACGTACGCGTTTACAATTTCCAGTTTCTTATTGGCCAGTAATTCGATCACCATATTTTTGGTATCCGGATCGGGATTTTCTCGTATGGACACATGGCAACTAACGGTTAGCAAGATCCGGAGCCTGCTAACCGTTGGCAGCCAAAGTAAAGTTATGGGACAGCATGTATTTTTTTGCCCAGCTCTGCTTGATTTTTGCCCAGCTCTGCTTGATCAGTTGTTAAGATTTGATTGACACTCCAGGTCCATTGTATATATAGATTGTCTTTTATATTATATGTCGAGAAACAATCTTGTTCAACAGAACTGATCAAAAGTTGCATTTTGATTAGATTTGAAGTACTGTCTTTATAGATGGTATGGTATTTTTTACATATTTACTGATATTTTTTTAGGAGAAGCTGAAAAAATTTGAAGAAATGCTATCAGAAGAGCGTAAAGTACGTTTGATGGAGCGTAAGCAGCATCGTAAAGAGGAGCGCCGTGCCAAATGGCTGAAGGAGAAAGAGGAAGAAGAGCAACGTCTTCGTGATGAAGAAGCTAAACGAAGTATGTGAATGACAATTGTCGTCCTGCATATTCTTGGAAATATTTTAGTGGTTGAGTCAATTGTTTAAGTGCTTTTCTTCTCATTGTAGATTTTTTTTGCTTTATTACTGGGAAAGTTTTTTTTTTCTCAGTACCAATACAGTTTACAAGATTTTTTTAAAATTCTTGCCATAAGCCTCTTTCACATCTATTTATTTTATAATCGTTAGTAGGCGAATTCAAGGGGCCGAGCCAACCCAGGCCCCTTATTTTTTTTCAAAATTATAGAAAAAAAAAATGAACAACAAAAGAAAATTTTATTCATAAGTAAATATAAAAGTGCCATTTCCGCCCACCTTGAGGTGCCAGTGGCCATCATTAATTTCTGGTGTTGACTATAAATACTGTGTTCGGGAAAATCTTCACTCCTTTCTTTTTCAATTTACACAGAGCGAGAGCTTGAGCGCGAAGAACAAGAGAAGGAAGAGGAGGAATATCGAAAAAAGTTGGCCAAACTCCAGGAACAAGATCAAATAAGACGTGCACGGTAAGACGATTTTTGTATTGTTGCCACGCATTGTTGTGACTAGGTTAATTGTTAAGGCAGTGGTTCCCACAGTCTGCCCAGTGCTTCACAGATGCGGTATTGTGAAGAATATCATTGGCTACTAATGTAGGGTACATTCTCCAAACTTCAGTCGACATTATGTGCACAGAATAATAGGTGCTTGCACACAATAGCAGTAAGAAAGTGTATGTCTACAATGACGTTCTACTACTACCTTTGGTATGCGCAGTTACAGACCGCATTGCTTAATGCTAAATAATGCAATGTTAAAGTGTCAGAAGTTCATATGAAATATTGAATGATCAAAAGGATCACAATGCTCAATTAGTCAGGCCTATTATTTCTGTTTGTATATTATGTGTATAAATTACATGCAAGCTACAGGAAAATTGAGCTGAGGAAATGACTCCAGTTTAAAATTTAAATTTTTTTATTTACATTTGTAATTAAAATGAATGTCTTTGAATTTTGTAGTGAAAAGGAAATTGAGGAAAGAGAGGAGAGGGAAAGGATGTCTATGGGAAACCGACGTTATGACCCACCATCACAGGGTGACGATAAACCTTGGAAGCGTGGCGAAGCAGATGCTGAGGACTCAAATAGGTAAGTCAACACTTACTCTACATTGCTTTGTGAATTAGCCACACATTGATAACAATTTAAATTTAAAATATAATTTTATTTTGGCTTGTTGGCGCAACTGCCACTATGGATCATGTAGATTTTATGAAAAAATAAGCAGCAACCTTATTATTCCCCCACTATAATAGTATATAAAATTTTTAACTTTATAATTTGTTAAGCTCTATGTTTAATAGTATGGCCTTTACTGTCTGTCCAAGATGGGTTTCATTAGTCCACTATCATCATCAGTTACACACAGGCAATCTCTCACATATATTAGGGATAACAAATATTAAATGCTTTGAATGCCAGGTAATCAGTATATAATTGTTGTGCCTAAATGCAGTGTTTTTTGTATGTATAGGAACATGGCATGGCGCCCAAAACAAAGAGAAGGAGGTGGCGGCTGGAGAGAGCGAGTTAAAGCCAAGGAAGATTCTTGGAAAGGGGAAAATTACGATGAAGAAAGTGAATCAAGATCAAGCTGGCGTAGAGATGGAGATGACCATCAAAGAGATGGAGAACCACCAAGAAGAGATGAACATGATAGAGATGAACGGGGTGGTCGTAGGGATGAAGATGATGGAGGAAGCTGGAGAAGAGGTGGAGAACCTCCAGAACGTTATGGAGGTAGAGATGATGGGCCCAGTCGCGGAGGTGGATGGAGAGATAGGCCAAGAGATTACGGACCACGAGGTGGGGATAGGTATGAAGACAGAGGACCACGAGGTGGTGATCGATATGATGACCGTGGGCCACGAGGTGGTGATCGATACGATGACCGTGGACCACGAGGTGGTGGTCGGTACGACGACCGAGGGCCACGAGGTGGTGACCGGTACGATGACAGAGGACCACGAGGTGGTGACCGGTATGACGACAGAGGACCACGTCGTATCCCAATGCGCGATGATAGAGGACCGGATGACCGTGGATCTCGCGATGTTTGGCGTAGGAGAGATGACCCACCACCGAGAGGTGATGGGTTTAGAAGTGACAGAGGCCCACCTAGGGATGATCATGGTCCACCGCCTAGAGAGGATCGTGACCGTTGGCGAAGGAGCGATGGTCCTCGCGATGGTCCACGTGATGAGTGGAAAAGAGACCGATATAACAGAGATGAACCTCCAGCTGAAAAAGGTCCATGGAGACGAGGTGGTGCACGTGAACCATTAGACCCACCAAGAGACAAGTGGAGAGGGCGAGACGAGGGTCCACCCCTTGAGAAAAAACGTGTAGATGATAATGGTGGACAAGATGATGATGGTTGGACTACAGTATCACGTTAAAACAAAATGTCACAAATTAAAATAAATGCACTCTATATTTAAATCTGTTAGATGTAATATCAAAATACTACTAACACAGAATTAAGCTGCACTGTAAATCTTTGAATAAGCGCTGCACCAACCGTGAGTTGTTTCACTAAGCGCTGCTCTTATGCGAGTGAATATAGCCCTGTGTGTAATGAAACACTTAGAGAAACAGGATAGTAAATCCAATGTATACAGCGTTCAAATAAACACAATGAAAATACACTACTAGCATAATATCTTTATAAACATTTATTTAAGATGATGTAGGGCCTGTGAGGCTTACCAAACTAAAGGAATACGCGAGATAGGTAACAATAAGCGCCGCACCGAAGCCTCCAAGAATTTTATAAGTGCCGCAGTGCTTATTGGAGGATTTACATTAATCTTGAAAATATTAGTATACAGTATATGGATTACGCTACTAAACTTAGTATAAATTTTAGTTTTGTTTTTTTTTTTCTAATCCTACATATCAAATGTTATACACATATGGAAGCCTGTTTTTAATGGCTGTGGATATATTTATATTTTGCCAAAACAGATGAAGAAAGCATCAAAGCAATATGCACATGCATACATCTACATGTATTGAGCTTCACTCGTTTAAGCATGGTTTCCTTAAAATCGGGAAGGCCCTCCGACTTGATCAACCAATCAGCATCACCAAAAGCTGTCGGTGATAGCCTATAGCGATTGTATGGAAACCAAGCTTCAAAAGGTTTGATTTCATTCCTTCAAAATAAAGTTCTGTGGCCTACTACTAGCAGTAGTAAGAGTACTGTAGTAGAATCTGGCTTATCTTAGTACATTGTGGAGATTAAATTGTTCTTGGGAACTACCGAATTGCACAAATGGGAAAAATTAAGAAAATGACAAGCTGAGGGTGTACCTATGTGCAATTCAGTGTGATGAAAACATATTACATACTGTATTTCATTGCCTGTTTACAGCTACTTAAATTACATCAGCTAGCAGCACAATAATATCGTGATTAATGAAACTCTCAATCAATTTATTTCTTTAAAAACTAAAAAAAAAAAACTGCCGGAGATTTTATCATTAAAGATATACTGTCTGATTTAAGGTAATGAATAAAATTCTGATACATTGATTTGTATATGTAAGTACTTTTCAATTGCAAACTGGGGGAAAAATTTTATTATCAGACGACACATAATACCATTTTTTCTTTGCATAGATTCTCAAATTGGATGGTAATTGACTGAAGATTTTTGTAGTAAAATGTGCTAATCAGTGAAAACAACTGTCTGGATAAATGGAGAACTGAAATTTTTGAGATTTTTCCTGATTTCACTCATATGCAACAAATTCATTTTAGTTGGATAGTATCTAACATTTGATAAATTATATATATTCGTGCAAAATTGATACTCATTAAGGTGCTTATAATATGTGCTATTGATTTATTAATTTCTCTTTCAATTATTCTTTAATTATAAAATAAATTTCTGTAGCCAATTATGGGTTCCTTACATGCAAAATCATGGAAGTACCTGAGAAAGTCTTATAAAACCCATGTCAATTGTAGAAGTATTATGCCAAGTACCTATAACACTGCCTATATTGATTTGACTTTTTGTTTGCATAATTTTAAGGTGCACAATTGCCATGTTTTGGGTGATTCCCATAAAATGAAAATTTAATATTTTTCACTGGCACATTATTTTTCAATTCATGCACACAATATTTAAACTTGTTATTGTCACAAACTCCATCCAACAATATCTCGCTACTAGTGTGAAATAATGTATTGGTGTACTCGGTATTACAATTAAAGTACTGATGAAAGGTATTTCAAATTTCACTCCTTTTTTTGTTCTACGTGTATTGACGTATTTAACCTCAAGGCTGAAAAGCAGCCGCTGCGCAAATATGCTCCAAAGATCCCAATATTGAATATGCGATCTTGTCCAAAATAGCCTTAATATTTCAACAAATAAAGGCGAGTCAAATGGCCGAGCGGTTAGCAGGGGCGCTGCTGGTTAGAACGACACGCTCGCCTATGGTTCTGGGGTGGTAGATCAAGTCTTCTCGGATAAGGGCTATAAACTGTAGGCCCAGTGTGCACTATAAAGAGGATACCCCAGTGTACTGGAACAGATAGCCCTTGTGGTGTATGACAAGAGTTGCTGGTACCGGGTAGCACCGACACGAAGGGACCCTTAGGGGTGAAGAAAGTCTATGATCGTGTTCCTAGTCCACATATCAAGCGCCCTGAGCATCTTATGTTAGATGGATAAAACTACACTATTATTAAAAGAACACACAAGATAACAGTACAGTAAGTCCATATATCTTTATTTGACTATGAGAGCTATGCACATAACTGTATTCTGTAATATGCCATTATTTCATTGTAGATCCCACAGATGTTTATATGATGACAATGTGTATAATTATATAATAATTGTTACTTCCCAAATTAGATTGCCATGATGCATTAAATATAAGAGCTTACTGATTCTAGTAGTTTTAGTCTTGTGTATCTGTAACAATTGTAAATGAAAAATAACATGCAGCATCTCCTTGTCCAAAATAATTTTATTGACAGCTAGCTAGCTTTGTTAGACTATAAATAAAAATTTACCTGATCAAACTAGCTAGAGTGTCATAGCCATATAATGTTTTTACCCTCTATCGAACCCCCACCCCTTTACTTCGGATTTTTGGTATATGACAACATGGTAGTTAATATACTGTACATTCAGCTTCCATTGCGTATTTGACACGACATTGCTTTATTATATATGGCAAATAATGCATATTATTCTGGGGACTGGGGCCGGATTTATCAAACTAGAAATCTGCTTAAATTCATCTTAAGTCCATTTTTTCAATATTGATTTAACTCAAAAATTGCTTAAAATTAAAAAGTTGATTTTATTCATGAACCATCTAAGACGACGATTTTTAAGCTAAGATTTTGCTAAGATAGTTCGATAAATCAGCTCAAGATATCTGCTTAGGGACATCCAAACTTTTTTGACTTAAGACATTTGCTAAGCTGAGATTGATAAATCCCGGGCCAGGCCCCTAATTTTTTGGAAATTAAAAGTAAAAAGAGAAACTATATATTACATTCAGATTTTACTCTCGAGAGTCAAAATGGCCAAAAAAATTGTACCTCAGTCCCAAACCATGGGGAAGCTGAGATGGTGCAATTCCCTATATTGTGGTTTCTGGGATCTGACAACTATGACTGGTTAGGAAAGAATTTACTGTCAAGGTGCCTTTGCGACACCTACAAGAGCAGGACGTATTGTTCTATCATGTAATCTGTAACCAACTTTGGTTACTACAGCTACAGTTCCAGGTTCCTTCCCCTCAACAACAGATTCAAATAATGCCTCGTGTTGGTTTGGGTCAAATTTCTCGCCTACAGGATCAATTTTAAAGAGCTTGTTTCTTGAAAAAACCTGAAAATTTAATAGAAATTGTGTCATAAACTGGTGACAAAATAAGTTTTTATGTCGCCCAAACAAACGCGCAAAATGCTACCATCTGTCGTTCATTCAAAATATTCAAGGTTTTTACAGTATACAGGTAAGAAAAACAACACTGAATAGGGTATTAAATTACCTTTTGTAATTGAGTTTCTGTCATGGTAACACCCTGAAAAAGATCCTTCAAGTGTGGATTTGAGTTTATTTTTTCTTTAGGTACACTCTCTGTAGCCTTTGTCAAGATATCTGCAACCTCTAATAAATCTTTGCAGAAATCTTGAATGGAGAATCGTCTGCTATCGTCAAGCTGTTTCTGATACCTTGTTCGAGTATTTTCAACTTCTGCAAGTGCTCTACGATACTTATCCTGTAAATTAAGAAACTATGATTTAATTGACTTGTAGGTTGTTGCAACCTAGAATAAAAGTGCATAATAGGGAAGTTATCATACAATGGTTAAAGCTATAAGAGACACACATAGTTATAATGAAAATCATACAGTATATTAAATTCGTTACTGTATTTGACTGACTACCAATCAAGATAAAATGGCTTTCTGAACTGAATGCAAAATATAATTAAATTTCTGCATTTGTTTGTTTTAATTTCATGCTCTGCTCATAGTACAAAGGAACTCATTTAACAGGAAATTACAGGAAAAATCTACTTTAAAAAAAAACCATTCAAAAAGGCAAAGGGCAACATCAAAAAGGTAAAAAAAACCATACAGTTCACAAAACTAAAGGAAAAAAAAGGCACCATCAAAATACAGTAAGAAAAAAATCACCAAATCAAACAAGGAATCGCATTAAAAGCCAGAAAAAAATACTAATAAGGTAATAAGTATTAAAACTGGTAAAAAGATATGTAAATAATTGCAAAGTTTCCAGCAGATTTTTAGTTACTACAAAGATTAACAAGGCTTGGGCATATGGGTTGGTGGGTTGGGAGATTGTGTACTCTGATTTTTAAACCTGATAATTAAAATAAAAATGATGGGGATGCTTCCAATGACTGAAGATGTTTTTATCATTTTTTTTGCTGTAAAATTATGGGTGGACATTTTTTGAGCACAATAGTTTCTGTGTTCGGGTTGATGGTTTTTAAGTTGCTTTGGGATAGGCCGATTGATTTCGGAAGTGTTTTTTTTTTGTTTTTTTTAGGGTGTTTTACCATGGTCAACTGTTGTTTTTTGTCTTTGTTTTCTGTGTGCTTTTATGATTTTTTTTTCTGCTTTTTGAAATAAAAAAAATTCTATCAGTCTGTCAGGATACTTTTTTCATTTTAGGCCTAGCCGTTTTCCCCACAAAATTTACAAAAAGAATGTGTCTATAGTAATAATATACGAAGAATCATATTACCATTGTGTCTTTCAGATCATTTTCAAGCTTAGCTTTTTCTTCTGCTAACTTCTTCTCATTCTCACTTAACTCTGGCTTTGTGTTGTCCTCTTTTTGTACTGTTTCTGCAGGTTTCTCTTCATGAGCCTCAGATGATAAGCTCTGTATCCTGTTGAGAAAAGAACATCGAATTCAATCATGCCTTATCTATTTTATATTCATCAAATATACTACACATCAGCTCCTCCCAAGGTTAGGCCTATATATGAGAACATATGAGGCATGTTATGGCAAAATGGCTGTTGCAACAATTGAAATTAAAGTTATTATTGGTATTTTCAGATACTTGAGTATGTAATCTTTAAAATGAGGAGTCATTCACTGAAATTGGACATTTCAAGTCTAAGTTATTGGAGAGTAATTTTACAGCACTCTTAGAGTAAAGATAAACATAATTTTTAGTAATTGCATTCCAAAGTTATTTGTGCATATATTGTTTAATAGAATTAACTAAATCACGTTAAATAAACAATTTCTTGACCATTTCCAGAACTAATACTTTGGGACATGATTCATAAGACAATAACTGTTGATTTATACTGAAAAACAAATTTGGATTTTTTGGAAATTTTTTTGAGCTCCCATATTTTATAGCTCATTTACTCAATACTGGCCTGTGCTACAACCATTTCACCATGTCACGCCTCATATAGACATAAAGATGATGAAACAACTTGTTTGTTATTCTGAAACTTGGTCTGCACAAAAAGATAGATTCATTTAATATAAAATTATTTAATGAATAACATTATTTAAGACAATGCTACATAAACCTAGTCTAACATAAACTAAAAATAGACTAAGTCTATTTCTATGGCTTACTTCATTCTAATACATGGTCTGGACAATCATCAATCTTCATATGAAGTTGAATCAAGGATAAAAATATACCTCCTTGGTTGGACCTTGTTGAATCAACCACCCCCAATTATTATGATTGGATGGAATATTCATTTAAAAACATCAAAAAGCTTTCAAAATATTCTTAATCAACGTGTAGACTTTTATTAAGCGAATGTGTCACCCACTTTCGTTGGTTAAAACTTCTGTGTGAAACTCTCACCCACATTTTACTTACCGTTTAGTCGTGTAGGCCTAACCTAGGCCTAGGTCAAAAAAGGGCATCTTGCAAATGAGAAAGACATTGCGTAAGAAAGAATACGCATGCCTACCTAGGCCTAGCCTAACCAATAACGAATTATTTAATTTTTATTATTTTCACAGGAAACGAACGTTTCACCAAATAATAATGAATACTATTTTTACCTGTAAGCGTTTGAGTTTTGAAGGGAAATACGGCAAAACCGGGGTAATAGTATAAGTTTCGTAATTCCGTGCGCGTTCATGGTAGTCGCCATTTTTTAAATATCCCAGCACTCTTTAGTACTTCCTGTACAGCGTATTGATATTTCAAAATATAAATATCTTCCTAAAAAGAACTGGGTACAGTCATATTGAGCTGTAATATTTTGATTACGTGGCCTAATATTTAATTATTCGAAATATGTGTTTAATTTGATTGTATATATATTTCATGCAACAAAATTGTCAAGAATTTGGAATGGTTGGTGAACTATTGTTTGTGCGAATGCATACTATAATTGTTGTGTTGGCCCTAGATACGGAATAAACAGTTGACTGAGTTCTAAGTTTTGTTTGGAGAAATCAGGGTTGCGTTGATTAGGATTTCACAGCATACTGTCTATGAGATAAAAGAGGTAATTTGAGACAACAGATAACTCAATTATGGCAGAGGTAACTTTTATATTGAAATTATCGACATGATGTTTATTTCTACCTTTATGAATAGTTTTAACACAACATTAATCGCCGCTCAGCCTCTAGGCAGGCCTATAGAGCTGGCTAGGCCCTAGGCCTAGCTAAAAAGGGAAGTCAGTGGTTAGCTGTCCAAATCGATAGTGCTGGTGGTGGGCTGAAGAAGACTTAGGCGTAGCTTTTTTAATGTTAAAGCCTAAATATTAGGCCTTGCCATGGTTAGGCGGTAAACTAGTCAGTAATTGAAGGTTAGTTTAAGCCCTGTATAGTAGGTCTATCTAGGCCTACCTAGCCCTAGACTAGGACTAGGCTAGTTATTAAATAATAATTATAAATAGTTAATTAGGCCTAGGCCTATTCTGTTTAATTTTTATTTTATTCCTTTAAAAACCAACAGCAAAGGAAACCGCCACTAACAAGTTTAATAAACAATCTAATATAAAATATAAATACTGTAGTCTACAGTGTAAACAAATTGATATCATATCAATAACAAGTAGGCCTATACCACCGAAATCGTCATTGATAAACTGAAGAGAAAATCAAGAAGAGAATGCATGTATTACTATTAAACAAGGTGCATTCGTTGACAGGATCAATTTAACATGTATTTTTATTTCTTTATAGGAGAAGAAGAATGAAACCCCTGCAAAAGAAAAAGGTGCTATTGAAGATAGTGCCTTTGAGGCACTGGAGAGAGATTTCCAAGATACCTTGGGTGAGTTGATGGGTGATCGTAGCCTGGAGAAGTTTCGTACAGAATATGAAAAGTTACACCGTGCTCTGAAAAAGTCGCATGAAAGTGAAAAGAGGCTGATGCAAAAATGCAGGGAATTGAATGCAGAGATTGTTGCAAATTCGGCTAAAGTGTCCACAGCACTGAAGCTATCCCAAGAAGATCAGACAACAATATCATCTCTAAAAAAGGTATGTATGCATTTGATGATGAAACTACATTTGTTTTTTTTATTATTACAAATATTTCTGAATATCTAGATGTAGGCTAAGAAGTAGGTTGAACTATTAGGCACTAGTTATGCCTATGCAGCTATCTGGTCTGTCCAGCTTTGAGTTTTGTAAAAAGTTTAAAACCTTTAAAAAATTAAACAATTTTGTGATGTTTTAACCTTATTTTGATGCATAATTTTTGTGGATAACATTACAAGGGAATAAAAATATCACACAATCCTAATATTACAGTATTTCTGGAATTATTATGTATTGAATGTTATTGTTAACTTTTCCTTCAGGAAATTGAGAAGGCATGGAAGATGGTGGATGCTTCGCAGGAGAAAGAACAGAGAGCTCGGGAAACTATCCAGTCACTGAAGTTAGAAATCACCAATCTTAGTAAATTAGTAGAGCAGGGAGCAGGCCTCACTATGGGACAGGAACATAGGTATGAGGCCAAACAGAAATAATAACATGTATCGTGTCTGAAAAAATTTGTCCAGACGAAACTTCAAAAACATTTTGCTTGAGTTGGAATGTTTAAAAAGTGGACATTGCACTCACCCCTCCCCCCTCCTACCTTGTTTGTTTCTCTCAGGTATAGCCATCTTGCCATTGTACCTACCTACCTTGATCTAAATTGATATTGAGACTAATAAAATGAATCGATGTTTGCAATACCTGACATGTTATAATACTGAATACTCAGTACGTTCCCAAATGCTTCCAAAAAAATCAAGTGATTCGGGTAGGAATTGAACCCATGACCTCCAGATAACTAGCCTGGTGACTTAACCACTCGATCACTGATCTTGCATTTGTGTCTAGTAATGAATCCAATTCCCAACTTGCAGTGAGTGCTGCAATGCTATTCCGATGGCGTTTATTGCATTGAGAAATAATACTAAAAGATGTTTGCCCTATATGACGAGTTATAGTACTGAATGCTTAGTACATTCCCAAATGCTTGCGAAAAAAATCTCCCAAGCAAGTAATTTGGGTGGGAATCAAACCCACAACCTCCAAATAACTAGCCTGGTGTTGTGAAGTTATAATGACATGTCTTTTTTTTTTAAAAGTGTGAATGAATTACTGAAAGCAAAAGAAGAGCTGACAAAGGAACGAGACGACCAACTTGCAGAGATTGTAAAGCTGAGAGAGCAATTGACAGAAGCTTCTCAAAAACAACAGAAGGCTGAAGAGGACAAGGCTGATGCTGAAAGCAAAATATCAGAGGTAAAATTTATGTTTTGAAAAGTGTTTTTATTTTTTAGTGTATTCAGATCCTAGTAACGGTTAGCGCTAACTGATGGGCGTTCTCACGTGGGTGCTAACGGTTAGCTCCCGATCCGGATAGTGTTATGTTTAAAAGGCACTTTTGGCCTAGTTTTTTTTATTATTATTATTTTTATATCATAAACAAATGTAAGGTAAGACCAGTGGTAACCAATTTACTAGCTAAAATTTGATTAGTGATTGCTAGTCATTAATATCTAATCATTATTTTTTTTTTTTTCATCTTAGTTAACGCAAGACATCCAAGTGCGCAGTAACGAAGCGCAGCGTGAGATGCGTCGCAAAGAAAAGCTGGACCGCGAGTTTAAATCTGCCAAATCAGACCTTGAAGCGAAAGCCAGCGAGATCAAGACCCTGCAACAGCAAGTGGAGCGCTACAAGGGAGACATGGCAAAACTGGAAACTCAATCCAAAGAACAAAAGGTAAAAATAATCTTCATCTATTCTCAACTATCTATTTTCAAGCACAGTATGTTCAAAAACCTCAGTGCAGCTTCAAAATGATGAGGGAGAAATAGCAAATAATTCAGTAGAAGCGTGTTTTACAGCATGTAAGGTGTTGGACTTTCAATCGGCATTATCTGCATTTGCCTCCTTTTCACCGAGTAATATAAATGGGAACGTGGTAGGAAATGAACGATTCGGAATGTGATTCCTAGTGCTGAACTACATGTATGACTAGGAATATTCCCCATGGAGCGGAGGAGGTTGCACGTTGTGTATGAATGATTGTGCATCCAATGACCTGAGAAAAAGCGCCTTGAGATGTTTTCTGGACATGTACGCTATATAAATCCTGTTAAATAAATTAAAAAATATATATATATATTTTCCCATTTACCTATTTAAATTTATATTATTATTATTAAAGAATCTCTATTGAGATCCAGCGGGCCGCCATTGATGCACGGTAGAGATTGCATCTTTAGATCTCCGATCTTGTTCACAAATTCAAGGTCTAGTGTTGTTTGTAAGAATTTTGTAGGACTCGTTAAGAATGACAAAATATTCTCTGTATCTTCGGCAACCGAGCCGCATAGCTTGTATTCCACTATTTGCATTCACTCCTTGACTGTGTATGTATATTGCCTTGGTGTGGCTCTGTAATCATTAGTGGTCGTTTGACTAGTCTAGGCTTTGCCTAAGCTGGTCGAACGATTTGTTTGGGTCTGCAACGATTTGCAACTCATGGATCCGTCTGCAGATATTGGGATTTCTTCCAGTGGATTTTTAGTTTATTTTGTCATTCTGATCGGATTTCCTCTACTGTTCCGTTTTAATTTTTTAAATATCAATTATTTTAATTAAAATTTAAGGATAAATCAATGCAAATAATTATGAATATGTTTATTATAATGATTATAGTTACGGGTGTTTAGCTATCTATTAATTTCACATGTTGGTTTCCTAATTTCTGCAGATATTGTATGAAAGAACTGTAAGAGACACAGATATTTTGAACACACGTTTTACACGCCTCCAGCAAGATTGTGAAACGCAGTTAATCAGCAATGACATTCTAACACAAGAGAATCAACAAAGGGTCGTAGAATTGAAGGTATGCCATTGAAAGTTCCTTAAATTGTTTATTACCACTTTACCGATTTTTTTCTTCTGACTGGTAGAAGGCGTAAACATCCACTAGAGCGTTAGTTAAAATCTCCTAGATGTTTATTTAAATGTTTTCACATTTTGCATATAGTCAAAAGAAGATGAGATAAGTACCTTAAAGAATGACACAGTGCGCTTGAGCAAGATGCGAGAAGCTATTCAGCGTAAGCTACGAACTGTAGAGGACAATAAAGCTGAGGTTGAGCAGCAAAAGGAAACTCTCAAATCGCAAATTGTTGCTCTAGAGCGAGGTAAGCCATTCCATAAATAAGATCTTCAACCTCTGCTAAATTTTAACATCAACAAATCAGTGTATGATTCTATCTATGTGCAATATAAATGAATAACCTTTAACCTTTGTGGTGCATTTGTGGGGCTTGTCATGCCAAAACCAGCATCAGCAACTAAAACAAAAAAAAAATGACTTTTTTATAAACACATGATGATAGGTCATTTACTGGCATTGACTTACTATTGCCAAAGTTATGAGTAAACTTATTATGGCTTTTCTTTATTAAAGTATAAAATACTGCCAGCCACATTCTTATGCTAATTACTAAGTTTTCAACAGTTTTTGAGATGACAAACATCATTTACATGTAGGTTAGAAAGAGATATTGTGGAAAAATCTGAAAAAGAAACCTGTTAAATTAAAATAAAGACTGGCTCATTTACTATATAAGTTATCGTCTTCTAATAAGTTTGATCAAAACAATTTAATTTTCACTGAAGTACATACCTTTATTACTACAAAAATATATAGTTTTACTGCCAAGTAATTTAATGATCTTTCTAACAAACATAGAAATGGTTTTATTCATGCGTTTGTTAGTTGGCGATAAAAATATTTTCTTGTTCTCCAATTAAAAGATAACAATTAAAATACAAATGTTGAATTTTTATTGTTCAAGTTTATTAACTAAAAACAGACAATATATCTAAGCATTCATTTATGTTTTTACAGAGATTGAAACAAGTAAAAAACAATCTGAAATGGATCGCAAAGCCATCGATGATCTTATCCGTGAACGTGACATCCTAAATAAGAACCTTCTAAAAGCTGCTGGTGCCACACAGAAGCAACTGAATCTGGTGAAACTGCATGAACATTCCAAGAAGAACTTGGAACAAGAGATCCAGAACTACAAAGATGAGGCACAAAAACAAAGGAAGATTATTTACCAGCTGGAGAAAGAGAGAGATCGCTACATCAATGAAGCCAGTGATCTGACACAGAAGGTATGCTATTTTAGACTTCAACTGTGAACTTTCTTCTTAATATACTCCTAAATAAGAATTTTTGTTAACCTGAAAGTAACTTCGAATAGCTTAGCTTTAGTCATTTTTAATCATATTTCTCACTGCTTCTACCAGGTTCTCCAGCATATGGAAGATGTCAAGGTTCGTGAGATGCAGATTTTTGACTACAAAAAGAAGATTGCTGAGGCAGAGACAAAGTTGAAGCAGCAGCAGAACTTGTACGAAGCCGTCCGCAGCGACCGCAACCTCTACAGTAAGAACTTGATTGAGTCTCAAGATGAGATAACGGAGATGAAGAGGAAGTTGAAGATCATGAACCATCAGATTGATCAGTTGAAAGAGGAAATCACTGCCAAAGAAGCAGCTCTAGTCAAAGAACATCTGGATCATCAAAGGTAAACACACACAATACGTACTTGGAGAAATACTTACCATGTATTCTAATGGATTCTCTGTAACATGCAGTGCACTCAATCGATAATGATTTTTCATGAATTCATATGATTTTGTAAAGGGTGCACTGAATTTGTTCATCTGTATGAAGCAGTGAATCAGATGATAATGGGTTTATTTATTATGTTGTAGAGAGCACACCAGAATCAGCACTTCTAGTTTCACGAGTCGCAAAGTATGATCGCAGCACTATATTAGTTAAAATCCTTGTGTGACTAGGCTGCAGCCATTACTAACAAGTGGTTCTCTTGTGGCATGCAGCTATGTTAAAAGCCATTCAGAAACAATGCACATTACCATCTCTTGTATTAGCACTCTAGTATTTTCATTTCTCACCACTTAGGGTTGAAAAACAGAAGGAAGCTCTGAAGGCTGAGCTGCAACGAATGAAACAGCAAGCAGCAGAGAGCAGAGCATACATCGAGGCTCAGGAAGCTGAAGAACGTAAACTGCTTAAGATCATATCTGAAGCAGATGCTGAAAGACTGCGACAGAAGAAAGAACTTGATCAGGTTAGTATGACACATGACCACATGTAGTATAGAATGGAAGGATAGCTAACACAGCTGTAACATATTGGAATTTTGGTGCAAAGATTTCAAAACTCAACTCTTTTTGTACATCTGGTTAAGACACATGACTTTATTTACATTAATTTTTGGGTGGGTCCTGTGTCACATATTAGCACAAAAAGAAACTAAGTACATTGTTAAAAACAAATTAATAGTGTAATTGTCTCCCAGTTTACTGACCATGGTACACACTGCGTTACTGTAGCCATTCATATACATTTTATCTCTAGTTTCATTTCCACAGATCTGCCAATGTTTGACAGACAAATTATTTATCTGTTTTTATTCATTATTTCCTTTTTAGGTTATCAGTGAACGTGATATCCTTGGAACTCAGCTTGTGCGTCGTAATGATGAGTTGGCTTTGTTGTACGAGAAGATTAAGATTCAACAATCAACGCTGAACAAAGGAGAGATCCAATATCGCCAACGTCTGGAGGATATCAGACTCCTAAAACTGGAGATAAAGAAGCTACGCCGAGAGAAGAACATACTGAATAAGAGTGTGGCCAATGTTGATGACTTAAGGTATGTGTGAAGTCAGTGAATGAGATATGTAGAACACATACAAGAAAAGAACTCAATGTTTAACAGCAAAACAACATGTACTGTATGTATTATATGTTAAATATTAATATGTGTTAACAATTGATAATATTTTAATGACAGACGTGAAGTGTACCACCTTCAGCGAGAACTGCTTCGTGAGCGTACTCGATGCAAAGCTCTCGAGGAGGAACTTGAGAACCCAATGAACATCCACCGATGGCGCAAGTTGGAGGGAAGTGATCCCAGTACGTATGAAATGATCCAGAAAATCCAAACACTACAGAGGAGGCTGATTCAGAAGACAGAAGAAGTCGTTGAGAAAGAACTCCTCATCCAGGTATGTCAGATAAACACAGGTGCAGGGAAGCTTTGTGTTTTATGTTCATGTTAGTTTAGGTGAAACTTTTTATATACCTTGTTTAGCAAACTTGTTTTTCAAAGATAATCAGAGTGGGGTTGGGGGAAACGCTTGTTTTTTCGTTTTCAAAATGACTGCTAAAGACATCTAAGCCATAAAAAAATAGATAAATAAAAGTAGAATTAAAAATTAATAGGATGGTGCCCTTAAGCCCTAATGGAGATATTGTGTCATTGAAAAGACAAGATGTAAACAGTTCAGTTAACAGTTCTGTAATTTCAATTATTTCAAAATTTCTTATGCCATTTTTTGTCTGATATAGATATTCATGGTATTTTAAATTATTATTTTAGGAGAAAGAAAAGCTGTATGTTGAATTGAAACATATTCTTGCACGACAACCAGGACCAGAAGTAGCAGAGCAGTTACAGATTTACCAACAAACTTTGAAAGAGAAGACCAAGCAATTAAAAGTAAGTCTAATAATATTTTTTACTCACCTCTTACAGGATCGAACAATATATAATGGTTTGCATAACCATACAAAACATATCATTTTTTTTTTTAATCAAAATGCAAGATACAACCTTTGTTATCCTAACACAATAATAATGTATACAAGATTTAACTGGCAGTTTATATGTGTGCAGGATTATTTATTTATTATTATTTTAAGCTTAAACTTAGCGAGTTTTAAATGTTGTTCTCCTCTCCATTTTGTTGTAGGGCATGGCGTCCGAGTTGAACATGTACGAATCCCAAGTCAGTGAATATAAATACGAGATTGAGAGATTAGCACGAGAGCTTCAAGATGTCAAGAAGAAGTATTACATGCAGAAACGCAAAGAACAACAAGCCAAGTATGTATAATACACTTCCAATAATGTTGGTATTATCCTGTCTGGTCCCTTGCACTGAGGACAACAATTGCAGTACTACTGCTGTTTATCTACCACTGGTCTTTGTTTTCTTTACTTCACATATTTTATTATGCTTCCATTTATTTACAACTATACCATAAATTATCTATTAACACCTCGTAAGTACTGCTCTGGAATATGTGCGCACCCAAATACATGTATGAAATTTTTGCTAAGCGCCACTTTTTATAAAGCTCATTATTAGTAGATATACTAACAAATACTGAACCCGTGCGATGTTGTTGGAAGCAGATCCATTGATGTTGAATTTTCTCCTGAATTAGACAATGTTTTGACCCTGTGCCTTGATGTTCTATATATCTTCAATCATTTCTTAAGTGTGCCACGCTTAATACTTTTACTACGTTTAACGTGTTTGCTTTTTATATATTGTTTTTTTAATTGCGTGTTATAATCATAGGTTCAGATTTTTTTATAAATATTTTATATGTTTTGTATTTTAACCTTCCAATGAATTGTTGGCTGCCTAGTATTTCCAATTTGGACACTAAATGAAATTTTGAGTCTTGAATAAAGCATCTCTATCGAATAAGCACTGCACCGAAGCCTCCAAAATTATCCAGTGCCCCTTTTGAGGTCGTACTGTATACAGTATTTTAAAATAGTATTATCTTGCTTGTTGAATACATTTTAGTACTTTCTTGCAATTTTCTGTTGTCAGTCTTTCTCAATTATTATTCTTTTTTTTTCTGTTTATAGGGAACGTGATCGAGTCTTAGCACAAGGCAGCGCTCCTTCCATTCAACCACAGAGGTCTGATGGGCCAAGGTTCACAGGTGGAGGTTTTAACTTAAAGCCACCAGCACAAGTCAAAGCTTCCTGAATATATACCAATTATATGCTTAGTAATGAGTTAATAATAGACACCTTGTCATTTATATCAGCAATGATAATACAAATATATATTGTAATATTTCCAAATAGTTATTCCATGCTGACATATACTTTACCTTGTTCACGTTTTAAATATGAAAATAACATTTCTGTTTGAATAAAATTATTCCACTGATTATAACCTCTACTTTGTGTGTCTCTTTCACTTTAGTTATATAAAATAATGATAATGATGATTATGATGATAACAATGACGATGTAGATGACGATAGTTCTATGATCATATGATGATGGTGACAGGCATTTGTGTACATTTACTTTATCCTTTAGCCTATGCAAGTGCTATTTTCAGCCGTCTGCAAGTCTCAAATTCTTAAAAATTTCTAACCTGAGCCCCAACCGTGGTGGGGCTCAGGTGGATTTGGTAGTTTTTATTCAAGTGTCATTATCGAGCATTTTTTACTTAATTCGGTTTTTTACTTAATTTAATTAAAAAGAGCATTAAAAACAATTTCACCTTTGCGCCCCCCCCATCAACCCCCCCACCCAATTCAAGACTTCTAGATGCGCCACTGATTAAAAAGTAAGTAAGTGTTCAATTTCCGAGCATCCAGAGATACAAAATACTGTGGCGTTGACGTTGATTAGTATAATACGCCTTTATAAGTTGAAGATTGGATTGGATTGAATTTGGGTTATGACTATTTTGAATAGAATATTTTAAGTTATTATTATAATGATCGTTAAGCCTACAAATATTATTTATGATACATCTATTGCAATTTTCATTTTATCTGCAAAACGTTTGTCCACAATCCCTCAAAGATAGTTCTAAAACATTCATAATGCGCTACCTCCCAGGGGGCTCTTGACGGCCCCAGCTGTAGGGAGGAAAACACCCCTCTCAAACACACCCCGCTCGCAAGACGACTCTCCCCTCCCTCTTCAAAATATGGCTACGTCCCAGTTCCATGATCAGTCCAGGGAGATATACCTGGTCAGTGTCAGGTCAGCATGGAGGTAGGTAGGCCTACATGTTTGTACCTTCGTGGTGTCTTACAATCTGTGATCCGTGAAAGGCATAATTAGGGACTATTAAGTAGTGCTTATAATAATCAAAACAAGCACAGCCTGATAACGGAGGTCCCCGCTGGTATCTAAACCGATAATCGGTACGATCACACTAGCCGCCTTTGATACGACACGATTTATAGGCACTATCTTACAAACATGCACTATTTCTGTTTGATGTTTTTGTTTTCCTTATGTTAGTCTTATCAAATCTCAATTACTCTTTCTTTGTATGTAACACCTCATGTATTGTGCCGCTGTTTCTAATCATGTAATCATGTTTATACCACGCAAAAATAATAATGGACCAAAATTGTGTAATGCCATAGAAATGGGGGAGATTGGAAAGTGAATCACCGCCAACTGGGTGAGAGGGGACTTTAATTATTGTAGGCAGTATTTCAGTGTACCGTAATTGTTTTAGGCCTACTCAGAAAATTCGGGAGAAAACTTTTTCTAGGGGCGAGCATTCTATCCTCTTTAGAAAGACATACACCACTGATACATAAACTAATACTGTATACTAACAATTCGAACACCCAAAAATTGTTTACTTATTTTTAGCATTTTATTTCAAGCAACAAACAAAAAATCTTCTTGATGATGCAGGTGTAAAAATGTTCTTGTAAATTTCAAAATCCATTGATAAATGATGAGACATAAATAGACCCGGCCCACCGGGCCTGACCTATAGAGGATAAAATATTCATTAAAATAAAAACAATGAGCAGAAACATGCCTATAATAATTTCAATTTAAGTAAACATAAGTAGGCCCTTTATATTCAATTTTAAAAATTTAGAGGATAAATCGCTGTATATAGTGAATTATTTTAAAGTACAATGAAATGAAAAAAAATGATAGGTCCACGATTAAACCTTCTAAATGTCACGTGAAACATTGCTGTAGCTTATTAAGGTGCCGGAGTGCCTTCCAATCTCAGAGCCCTGGCTCATGTGAAGGATTTCTTCTCATGGCCAAAACAAATCCACCCCCACCCAAATAACCCTCATAACAAGATACAATTTATGTAAGCCTAGAGCATCATGTGTGTATGCGTTATTCCAGTACCGTAATAATACTTAAGATGTAATTATTATTATTTGAAATCCTAGTCTTTGTGCCTAAATAAATATAAAAAATAACGAATATCACGTCAAGGTAATCAATTTAAGAATAATACAAAACAAATTTACTGGAAATTCTAACACTCGACACTGCAAGTCAGTACAGTTACTAAATCAAACCTCTTATTCCTAATCCAACATTTTAAAGATGCAACAGGTTCTTGTCAAGCACATTCAGGCACACTTAGTCCTACTATCAGTGGCGCAGCGACAAGTCGTGGGACCCGGGGTGAAACGTTGGGGCTCAACTTTTAATTTCACACACCCCGGGGGCCCCATTGGTCTGGGGCCCTGGAGCTTCGCCACTGACCACTGACTACTATTGGTTCATGGATAAAATAAATTTTATACATCATGGTTCCGTCAAACAAGTCTTATAAAATGTAGACCTATCGTTCGGGTTACTACTTTTATGCATTGGAAATCACTCGTAAATTAACGATTGAACACAAAGTTAATAAATACATTTTTGGCGTTTCCAGCTTTTCAAAATTTAGTTGGTCTATTCACAAATCTGTTCAAAGCTTGTGTAAATGAAATACAAATATGTCATCGTTTTAAGTAGGCTAAAGTGTTCACGTTAACGATTCTCAGTTGTCGAGGTTTTCTCCAATTATGCTTTGCACACTGAAACTAAGAGGTAATGTCACCTTCGAAGTGTTATCTTGCTTTTTCAGATGTTCAAAGTCGCAATCGGAGTTGTTACGAGGTGCATACTGGTAGTTAAGAGGTGGTACCGGAGTAAAGTTTGACAAATGCCCACCAATTCTGTGATGAGTATGTGATAGAAAATCACCAGATATAGCACATTGTGCGTCCTCTGCGCTGACACGCGTACAACATAAATCCCCTGACATTAGTGGAGATGTTGACAGAATGTCAGAGCGGCCAGCTAGTGCTGTTGGTCGGTTGATATTGTTAGTGTTTGTGTATTTCACAGCAGACGGTGACGATGTGCCAGATGTGTTTGTCGTCAGCGACGTGTTTTCTGACCGACGTTTTCTTTTGCGACGGAAATTACCGTTGTCGAACATTTTCTCACAGTCTGGGTCTAGCGTCCAATAGTTTCCTTTTCCGGGATCTCCGTCGGCTCGTGGAACTTTGACGAAACAGTCATTCAGAGACAAGTTGTGACGTATGGAATTTTGCCAACCGGTTTTACTTTTCTTGTAAAATGGAAAATGTTCAGAAACGAATCGGTAAATTCCACTTAGTGTAATCTTCTTGTCTTTTGCAGACTGGATCGACATGGCGATGAGAGCCGAATACGAATATGGTGGCCGCACAATCTTGTAAAGATCATGGTGACTTGCTGCAAAAGGAAACCAAATATCTGATGGGTTCAGATAAGCAGTACTGGTCAGCGGAATACGGTGGAAGCTAGGATGGCCTGGTGAGTAGAAGTTAGGCCTAGTTGACGAAATATAACCGGCTGGATGATTTAAGCTCAAATCGAAGCCTAGCGACGCAATATAAGGAGATGCGTGCGTTCCGAATCCAGGACTTGCGTCAGTTAATCTTAGTGGAGTAGGATGTGGTATAGATGAGCAATCGATGTTATTGCCACTGCAATAATGGCTGTGTGTCAAAGACGAATACATAATTGCCAAACTCTGAGCAACACTTGCAATATTTAGTCTTCCAGTTGCAGGCACTTTTCTGAAACTTTGCAAATGAATGTAATTATCTGGAGCGTATAAATTTATCGTCTGCATTCACCACCACTTTCTGCAACAGTGGAGTTCAAATTGAATAGTAACCATGTTAAAAGAAGTTAACACCTAGTGACGTCAGAACGTTGACCCACCAATCAGATATAAGTTTACTGCTACGGTTATCAACTTGTTGAGTTTGCAGATAAGATGACCGGTATTCCTTTCAAGCCAGTTTTTTATGTTTATCTTGGATTGTATTTACTTCTTGTTCCACAAACAACACTTATTCGAAGTGTTTAATGTTATCACATATATTCAGTGCTAAATGATTAGTTAATCCTAGAAGTATTAGTGAATAATTTTATCTTTTTGAATAACATTTTAACTTGGACTATGGTAACCAAAATGACAGGCCTACCACACCTACATGTATTGTGAATATGTATTTAATTTTTCGATATTAATTACCTCCTTGATTTAATCCATTTTTTTCAATAATGATTATGATAATGACATCGATGATCCTCAGACTGAGTTTCATTAACACACTCTGTCCGCCCTTCAACGCAGTTTTATTGAAGGCGGTCGTTTCTTTGTGCCTCTGTTGCCCTTTGGAATGACTTAGGCCTACCAACCCAAATTCGACAAGCAACTAATATTAATACATTCCGAAACTAATATTCAAAACACATCTTTTTCATTTATGTTTTGTTTAATTCTGGATGTTTATTTCTAATGTAACGCGTATTGGGGCTTTTAGCAAAATACGCTCGATCAAGATTGAACTATTAGTACATTGTTATTAATTATTCAATTAAATTATGTTAATGAAAATCAACTCGCAGCCCTAAAGCTGAATTGCACGATATACACAGATGTGTATAAGAGACAGTATATATACTTTACAAACCAATACTTACTTTATAGTTACTTGTATTTTATTTACAAAGTGACGTGTATCTTGTTTTTTAAGTCCAATAAAAACGACGACAATGATGACGAAGATTAAAAGGCCTAATAATACTCATGAATGTAAATCGCTCATGACATAGGCCTACTCCATCATCACCAAATAAGACATTTTTTTTTTCTAAATAAACAAAATTTAATTAGTCATGGAGTGCACGTAAAACACGTGCAATGCCAACGTTATACAGTAGTACCATGGAGGAATTATATCTTATCTTTTCTTGTGTATTGAGATCAAAGATTTAAATATGATAATTAGCAAATTATCTTCATACACAAAACAACATATCAAGTGTTAGCCCAATAAATGAACCATGTTCAACTTGGTTTACCCTTTGTTGCTCATGGAGCCGCCTCACCATGGGGTGGTCATTTCTATCTGGGTCACTATTTGAGGTCCTTTTCGACTTGGAATAGTTTTGCCGTGTGTCTGGTACCTTGGAGGATTACGGTTTGATATTTAATGAAACACTGTCTGCCAAAAATGAAATTAATTATTAATCCACATAAACACTTTATACAAATTAGGCAGTTCAAATGGAACTTTTTTTAGCTCATGACAGTGCACCAAGTCCTTGAACGACAAAAAAAAAACTGTTAAGTTGACAATAGAATTGTTTTAATTGTGTTAGTTGATAAAAAGTAGAAAAATAATTATTGTAGGCCAATATGCAGCATATTCTAACCAAGGAAAAATCATGATTGTACAGTAGTTAGTAGCCTAGTCTTGTTCACGACTACGTGTTGTTTACGTCTGCGCTAAACTGTTTACGGGAAAATACAATCCATTATACAAACACGGAGGTATTATTGGTATTTATATGATCTCAATACTAACTCCAAGAAATTTAACTTGAAAGAGAATCAAGTAATTCAAACAAAACAAAGTGACACTATTGTTAACGAGTATACGACTTTCTCAGATCTATTTCCTGCGGAGTGTATGAAAATAAACAAAATTTGTTCTACCAAAAAGAGAACCAAGACTCATGGCTCCATTAAACGTAAACACAGAGTAGGCTTGGTGAAAATTAACCGAATAAAGATCGGTCAAAAGTTAATTTGTCGGATCAATAACAACCAATCAATGCAGTTGACAAACAAATAGTAAAGTAAACTATACGACTCACTCTTCTTTGGTTAAAACTTCTTAGATAGATCACTTACATGGTGGTTCTGAGTACATGACAATATGGCGACAACTACTCAGCCAACCTATACGTTTAGAGGCAAAATGACCAGAGGACTTCTGGTCATGGCAATTTCGCGCCTGATAGCGGACCTTATTGTATGATAAGCTTATATTTGTAGATGATCCCAGCTGAGGCCTATATTACATGGTATCATTTCTGTTATTGATATACTAGCAATTCTAAGGCTCAATTAAATTCGTGTTGAGACGGTATATCAATGACCAGTGACCAAACCGCAAACTTATTGCTAGATTTGAAAATGAGTGATAGATTTTATGGTTGATTAATAGAGGTATCAGAAGCGTAATTACTTACAATATAATTACACCGAAACGGCATCTGATATTATAAATAATCATACTTTATTGTAATTGTAATGGTAATAAACAATGATGAGAACGGTTAGGCCTACAGAAGGCTACCAAAATTTTTACAGGTTAAACAATAATCTTTTAACTAATTTATTTTATCTTCTTATTGAAAGCCAGGCTCTTGTGGAAAACAAGTGTACAACTGATTTTACTAAGGTACAAATAAGGCATATTTGACGAAAAACTCAAGAGCGGTTAATGAGATACATATTTTTGAATATTTAAAAACTTTGCTCT
>NW_022741618.1:644204-647922 GCF_011630105.1 Anneissia japonica | reverse complement strand
TATAAATGATGATTAACTTTTTTTGGAACTTTATAAAGTTTACATATGAGAAATACATTCTTAAAAGAGTACAACATACGTACTACTCACCTGGTGTAAACTGGACCGGACACAAAGAATTCTAACCTTTCCATGGATGATCATTATCATCTGACCATTCACTGCTACTCTAGGATGGTCTATGTAATTAGATACATTTCTTTCTCGACAATAAAAATATGTATATGCAATAATATATTAATGAATAAGAATGGAATAATAGGCATATTGGCCTAAATAAACCCCCCTTTGTCATCGAAATTTACCGGTCATCTCCAATAAAATTTTCATAGGATTTAGACGAATAAAATTAAGCTGTTAACAAATGTCTTTAAAATTACTCCCTTAGTACAGCAACCATACAAAAATCAATGTAGCTGCACTAAATATTCCAGCGATTAAGCATGGCCGTCGGAACCGCACCAGCCGCACCGGTTTGGCCGGAACAATTTTTCTCATATTTTCATTACTTTAAAAAAATACATATACTTTTACCTATAAATTATATTAATAATTTTTGCACTTCAATGTCATTCGAATGTTTCACCATGTACGTGTTTTTTAGTGTACTATTAGCCTATGCATTGCATGCTCCTGTTATAAATTAATTTCAAAATTTTTTAAAATATTTGATTTTAAATTTTGCTCACGTTTGCCCCAAACATGTAGGGTATCTAGTCGTCCACTAGGGGAAGTGTCTCTATAGGTTGCCAGATGCTATTTCCAGGCATCTAGCGTTGTTGTTATTTCTTTTTTTCTTTTTTTTTTTTGGCACAATAGTTTTAAGGGTTGGGGCTTAGCGGAATAGTTCATTATCTCTCCAGTCGTATGGGAGGAAGAGCTGTTGGCTCAGTATACTTTTATAGTCATTTGCATAATATGTACATTGAAATAGCATTGCAAGGGTCTGCTCAGAGTAGAAAATGTAGTTGTAAACTGTAAACAATATATAAAATAGAGTAAATATATTATACCTGTCTCTTATACACATCTAGATGTGTATAAGAGACAGCAAGTCACCCCCACCCTCGGTATTTCTAATTTAGTTATAAAAATAATAATTTATATAGACCTGTTAAAAAGTAACTTAACTACTTGGTAAAAACTACCCCGGCCGAACAGCATCCCAGAAATTATGAGTGAACTTTCTATTGTTTTCCTCTGTTTATAATGTAATGTAGGCCTATGTCTACTTAAATCAGTAAGAAGAAAATGCCATACAAAGGCACTTTCTCAAAAAAAGGTCTTTATATTTTGAAGTCGGAAAACATCAGTGTCGGCGCCACCAGCGGAGGTGGGGGATAGGTGTTCTGGGAAACGGGATCTTAGACTTCCTGGCATGGAAATTTCCTGGCATGGATTGTCGAGAAATTTGGATCTTCAACGGGAAAGCTATGGCGTCGTCACTGCATTACGTCCGAGTGGGCTGTGGGAGGGCCTAGTGGTGAGGTTTAGTCGGATCATGGTCGGATCTACGCCAAATTATCGAAACCCAGTTAACCGAATCCAAGATTGCCTATTCTACTTTGTCGAAACCCAGTTTGCCGACTCAAAAACCATGAATCCCATTTTGCCGAAACCCAGTTTGCTGAAAGTCAATCAAAAAGGAGTGAAACATTAAAAACAGCATAAAAGTAAGGGCATAGACATGGGCGGCGGAACGTTTTTCAAAGTGGGGGAGGGGGCACTGCATTTCTTTCCGATCATACAAAAAAAATCTGCATATGACATTATATATTTTCTGCCAAAAAGTGGGGGAGGGGGCGGGTTCCACCGGCTATGAGACACATAGATATAGACATTTCCTTATTTTCATTCATAATTGGAAATTACATTGTTCTTTTCCTTTCTCAAAGAAGAAAGAAAATTATATGATTTATATGGGGAAACAAAGAAACTATCTAACATGTCTATTGTTAAAGAGGCAAATTCCAGAATTGTGAAATTGAGAATTTAGATTAGATGCCATCCAATGCGAAATGCGATGCTATCACTGTTTATTCGTATAACAAACAACTGCTTATTGTAGTTCTAATGATTAGTTTTGTCTTACTCTGTTAATAAAACTTGGTTAACAATTTCAGCAAAAAAAAAAAAAAAAAATTAAATTAAATAGGCCTGTCTTATAAGCATATTTATAATAATAAGTGTATAAAGGTTAATTAAGATAATGATATGTAGGCGTATACATAAATGAATAAATAAATAAATAATAATAATCTACAATTATACACCCGAATCAAGGGGCTGACTAGAGCCTCTGTCAGGGTCCCGGCATAAAAAAATCCATGTGTTCGCGTTGGGAGTTTTTTAGGAGGTTTTTTTTTTAATACCACAATATAGGAAATTGACAATCAAAAAACGATGGATAGGCAAATTATCATTTTTGGTCCTGGACGATTTCGTGAATAAACGCCCTGATGCGTTTATTGCTGAGAATGGTTTTTGAGGGGGAGTATTCGAGGGAGGTGTTCGAGGCAGGCATTTATTTTTTGTGTAAAATGGATACCTACTGTATGTACTCAAACGCCCTTTAAAACTGTAAATGTGGAACTACAAGCGTTGCAATACAACACTTACTGTTAAAATGTGTTATTAAAAGCTTATTGAGGTTACAAAAATGTAATTCTACTGGAGTAAAGCATTAATAGAAAGTGTTGGCAATGATGTTTCTATTAGAGATCTGTTTACAGTGGGGGGGGGGGTAATCCGAGGAAAAATATACGCCACAGAGTGTCTTCGAAAGAGGCGTTTATTCCAAATGAGGCTCTAGAAAGGGCGTTTATTCAAGGGGGCGTTTATTCCAAGCGAAGCGTTTACACGGGTACAAATACGGGAATGTAAATATGGCTCCTCCCTGATTCACCCATCATGTTTTCAAAAGCACAGTATGCTGTACTTTTGTACGATAGTGACGGCAAATTATTATACACATTGGGTTTCCGCAAACTGGGTTGTTATTCCTAATGACATAATAAATGTCGAAATATTGAATCCCGACATGATGGCGTGCATTCAGATACTTGGAGTATGTATTATACCATAGAGAAAAATACTACCGGTATCTTATCTGAGATTAATCAGTGGACCTTTCGGGTTGTCATGATTTCGGTTAACTGGATTCGGCAAACTGGGTTTCGACAAGGAGGCCATTAATTCGGCAATCATGGTTCGGCAAACAGTTTCGGCCCCAGTGCTAGATCAATTTGAGGGTAGACGCTAATAAGGGGTGAGCGCTAAACTAATAATTTGTATGTTTTAGCCTGGTAGGCAGTACTGTCTTTGGTAGCAAGTTTCCTTCAGATACCTGGTTGGTTATGCACCTGTCTCATATTATATCCAAATTACGGTTGAAGCAAGCGTGTGTGTGAACTACCGGACTGTGTCGTAGACACGTCGTTGCAAAAACATCTTTTAAAATATTGAATTTTGGAATGGTTTTATTCTAAGTAAGAAAATCTACATATTGTAGGTAAGTAGAGAGTGTGCTATACTGTAGCTGTTCAAGCCTGTATGCCTTCATGGTGTTAGATTTAATTGCGGT
The DNA here is from genome assembly GCF_011630105.1 of Anneissia japonica. Classification (NCBI taxonomy): domain Eukaryota; kingdom Metazoa; phylum Echinodermata; class Crinoidea; order Comatulida; family Comatulidae; genus Anneissia; species Anneissia japonica. Next base: position 644,339 of record NW_022741618.1, on the reverse strand, counting down.
ATCCATTGTTGTGTTGTTATTCAGGCCTACATTTTCAGACTGGAGACTGTGCTCTAAATTGTTTTGAGTCCTTTTGATACAATGGCATTAAACCAGAATATCTGAGTGAAAATGTAAACAACAGTAAAAAAAAAA
>NW_022741618.1:636478-641484 GCF_011630105.1 Anneissia japonica | reverse complement strand
GTCAGGGTCCCGGCATAAAAAAATCCATGTGTTTTTTAGGAGGGTTTTTTTTTAATACCACAATATTAGAAATTGACAATCAAAAAAACGATGGATAGGCAAATTATCATTTTTGGTCCCGGACGATTTCGTTGAATACACGCCCTGAGGCGTTTATTGCTGAGAATGGTTTTTGAGGAGGAGTTTATGGAGGTGTTCGAGGCAGGCATTTATTTTTTTGTGTAAAATGTACTCAAACGCCCCTTAATTCAACTGTAAATATGGAACACAGTAAGCGTTGCAATACAACACTTACTGTTAAAATGTGTTATTAAAAGCTTATTGAAGTTACAAAAATGTAATTCTACTGGAGTAAAACATTAATAGAAAGTGTTGGCAATAATGTTTATATTAGATCTGTTTACAGTCAAGGGGGGGTTTATTCGAGGAAAAATATACGCCACAGAGTGTCTTCGAAAGAGGCGTTTATTCCAAATGAGGCTCTAGACGAGGCGTTTATTCAAGGGGGCGTTTATTCCAAGCGAAGCGTTTACACGGGTACAAATACGGGAATGTAAATATGGCTCCTCCCTGATTCACCCGTCATGTTTTCAAAAGCACAGTATGCTGTACTTTTGTACGATAGTGACGGCAAATTATTATACACATTGGGTTTCCGCAAACTGGGTTGTTATTCCTAATGACATAATAAATGTCGAAATATTGAATCCCGATATGATGGTGTGCATTTCGATACTTGGAGTATGTATTATACCATAGAGAAAAAATACTACCGGTATCTTATCTGAGATTAATCAGTGGACCTTTCGGGTTGTCATGATTTCGGTTAACTGGATTCGGCAAACTGGGTTTCGACAAAGAGGCCATTAATTCGGCAATCATGGGTTTCGGCAATCATGGGTTTGGCAATCGTGGGTTTCGGCAAACCGTTTCGGCCCCAGTGCTAGATCAATTTGAGGGTAGACGCTAATAAGGGGTGAGAGCTAAACTAATAATTTGTATGTTTTAGCCTGGTAGGCAGTACTGTCTTTGGCAGCAAGTTTTCTTCAGATACCTGGTTGGTTATGCACCTGTTTCATATTATATTCAAATTACGGTTGAAGCAAGCGTGTATGTGAACTACCGGAACTGTGTCGTAGACACGTCGTCGCAAAAACATCTTTTAAAATATTGAATTTTGGAATGGTGTTTATTCTAAGTAAGAAAATGTACATATTGTAGGTAAGCAGATAGTGTGCTATACTGTAGTTGTACAAGCCTGTATGCCTTCATGGTGTGAGATTTAATTGCGGTGTCCATTGTTATGTTGTTATTCAGGTCTACATTTTCAGACTGGAGACTGTGCTCTAAATTGTTTTGAGTCCTTTTGATACAATGGCATTAAATCAGAATATCTGAGTGAAAATGTTAACAACAGTTAAAAAAAAAAAAAAACAGAGCTAAAGATTTGTTGTGTAATGACATACCGTATAGCCGTAGGCACATGTTTATGAAACCTACATTCAACAATGTAAATCTAAGTACTCTTTAAAAGTAGGCAAAGTGAAATCATTTTAATTAATTTAATAAAGTGTAATATTATTTAAGTGACTTCAAAGCGATCCGTAAAATGCATTTTAAATTATATACAGTAGACATGTTAGGACAATCGCTAAATATATAATTTCATGGTCATAATGCCGTTAATGGTCTCAAAATTATTGTCTGTATATGCATTCTATAATTTTTGATTTAAATAGGCCGATAACAATCGCATAAAAATACACATTCATAAAAATAGAACGCTGCATAAAGTGGTCCTAATGCCATTGATGTTTTCAAAATCTTGGTGTATTTATACAGTTTAATATATTTCCTGCATTGTATTCGTTTTTCGATATATTCATCAGCATTGTTGTTGTGTCAAAATATTCTATACTGAGTATATATATATATATAGGTCTGTATATACATATATATATATATAGGTCTATATATATATATATATATACATATATATATACATATATAAACCGAGACCCAGCCATTATTTTTCACAGCATTGTTTTTTTTCAGTATTTTGCCTTTTAATCTATATATATATATATATATATATATATATAAACAAGTCTTTAATGGAGTGGGTACGGTAGCCTAATTGTACTCCTACTGTAGAGCTAAAACACACTTTGACATTTAAAAAGAAAGTCAAATATTACCACCGAGCACTGAGAGACTGAAAATGAATACGGGATAGGAAGAAGAGCAACGACATGAATTATGCATTATATGTGAATTTCAAATCAAACAGCGTCCAAGTGGAAAAATAATTAAAGGAAAATACTAAGAAGTTTTGAAGATATCTAATTAATAAGAGTATATTACTGTAATAATTGGTAAGTAAAATGTAAAGTTTCCAGGAACGTAGGCCTATATCCAGTAGGTGGGGTGTTGCGAAGGGTGTGTATGCACCTAACTAAATTTGATAAGGTCCACATGTCTAAGACAGTCGAGAATGTACTTAGTATAAATTTATGATTTTCTGTGATTTATATAATCTTAAAAGTTTACATTTATACCAGCAATCTACTCAGTCTGTCGTGATTCGGAAAAACGCAATTTATCAATTTTTGAGGTTAAATTAATTAAATGTGAATTAAATTAATGGCGCTTTGTAAATTATTATTATTATTATTATTATTATTATTATTATTATTATTAATCATCCTGATTCTACGATAAGATGTTTGCAATATACTTCATGTTACCTTATATAATGCCATGATATATCTATTTCAGGTATATTCGATCTTCTCTATGGTGATAAATGGCAAACACAGCGCCAATTTGCAGTCCGTACCCTCCGTGATTTCGGTTTTGGAAAATGGCTGTCTCTTATACACATCTAGATGTGTATAAGAGACAGATATATGCATACATATATGAAGAAGACGTGTCCACGTGTGTTTCGAAACATATGTAGAATAAAATATAACGTAACCGTAAAGAAACTCAAATACGTAAGATGTTGACTTTAGAAACACTAAAATCTATTTGGCGAATATTTCGGCTACTCTTGTAGTCTTTTTCAACGCTTGTCATAAAATATTTATAATAAACTGAGAGATGACTGTTTAATTATATTACATATTTGGCAGGTAATAGATTACAGTTTATTGTTATTCAGTGCTTATGTTAATGTTTTTAGCAAAAAAAATAGTTTGTGTGCATATGAGGTAGCTGCCATTGATTACACTTGTTATTTTTTTGTTGTGTTACAATAGTATGACGACACATGTTTTTAGCAAAAAAAAAATAGTTTGTGTGCATATGAGGTAGCTACCATTGATTACACTTGTTATTTTTTTGTTGTGTTACAGTAGTATGACGACACTCCACTCCAAAGTGACCATGAATACCAAGTTCACCAGGACGGAATCTAAACCTTGTTACATGCTGGAGCTGTGGAGCTGACCAGAGTCTATTGAACCAGGTAAATAATTTTCCTATGTAGTTAAAGTTAAATTAGTGTAGTAATATAATAACAATCTCAGATAGGAACGTAAGATGTAATGATCATACCAAATGGGGACGGTTCACCTAAAACTCCAGATGCCGTGAAGGGGAAAAGCAGGTTGGACCCCAACTTTGTTATTATAGAACGATACAGGGGTCCGATAGAGTATTGGTTAACATGTTAAGATTTAATATTCTCTTTTAAGCTTTATTACAAAAACAATGTGTATTCAGTACATTTTCGACTGTCTTAAGATTTGGACCTTTCCCGATTTGGGGTGGAATGTTGGGGAGCGTACTTACCCACTCATATTAAAATAACGCTTTATTAACATGTACACTTTACATAATGTATTAAATCAATCAAACAATCAATTTTATTTTCTGAATTTGTATTCCTATACCTATGAATGTCATAGTTTCCAAAAAGTGTTTTTAATTTAATGAGATTTATACTTAATTAGGCCTAACTTAACACAGATGCCAAACTGAAAATAGTTTGAATGTATTTCTCACTAGTTCAATCTCATTTATTTCAGTGTCTCAGGTCAAATCTACCGATCCATCAATAAGTGCGAAGTCGATGTACAATTATTGTCAGCGGAACACAATGTGTATCAGATTGCCAGAACACAAGATGCTATCAATAGCCGGATTTATGTGGTCTTAATTCTACCATGAAGGTATTATACCTCCATGATTCTACAAATAATCGCGCACTTTTATTAGGATTTATATCACTGGATAGCCGGAATTGAATCAAATTTGCCAATATGTTTCTTAACGAACAAGTAATTCTCGAACGATATATGATACTTAAATATAATTAGGCCTAAGCATTATATATTATATAATATTATATTATATTATATAAAAGTAGAATCTTTTATATTCTATTTATATTACGTTATAGTTCTGATGTAACATTTTCGAGTATGTGAGAAATAAAAGTAAACTTTAGTGTAATTTATAATACATCATTGTGTGATTCCTTTGTCGTAATTGCATTAATAATATTATATATTTCATGATTAGTAATCAGTATATAATCGAATTAAAATATGTTATAATCACTTCGATTCGAATATAGCACTATTACAGGCTACTATATACAATCTTATAAACACTATTTCCAAATATATTCACATGATACCAACAAATTACGAAACTTTTCAGAGCAAGTTGCTGTCGGATTTTACAAAACAGGAAATGACGTCGGTTGCTAAGCTACAGCTCATGCATATTCAGTAACACCTGTGCTCATTAGACTAACAATAAAAACTTTTGGCTCAGTTTTGACAAAATCGACCAAAAAGATTTTATTGTTAGTCTAATTAGAACAGGTGTCACTGAATATTCATGATTATGCATAAGCTTGTTGCTTAGCAACCATGTCATTTCCGGTTTTATGTTTTTGTTGAGGCGGCCTCGAAAGAATTGCTAGTTTAATAGATAAAGTAGCACATATTGATGAAGCAATTCTTCACTTTTGGTTTAAGCTTATAATGATA
>NW_022741618.1:634683-636432 GCF_011630105.1 Anneissia japonica | reverse complement strand
GTAACACCTGTGCTCATTAGACTAACAATAAAAACTTTTAGCTCAGTTTTGACAAAATCGACCAAAAAGATTTTATTGTTAGTCTAATTAGAACAGGTGTCACTGAATATTCATGATTATGCATAAGCTTGTTGCTTAGCAACCACGTCATTTCCGGTTTTATGTTTTTGTTGAGGCGTCCTCGAAAGAATTGCTAGTTTAATAGATAAAGTAGCACATATTGATGAAGCAATTCTTCACTTTTGGTTTAAGCTTATGAGCTTATTATAATAAGGATATTTTAGCTATTGAATTTATTACAGTAAACATAGACATTAAATAAGATGAGAAGAAATACACAATTCCATTTTATATTTATTTTAAAGCACTGAAATTAAGTTGTGATGTATACGGTATATACATTTTATATTTATATACTGTAGGCCTATATCATAAATCTGATTTTAATCCTCAAAATGTTATATCTTATTATTGTACATGTCTATATGCTTTACAACAAACAGGTTACTTTCTCTAATAATAAGATAAACATTAGAAGTAATAATACAATATTAATAAACATAAAGCCTACAAGAATAACTACATATTGCTAACATTATTTTTTAAATTATTGCAGAGGAAAACATTTTAAAAATAAAATTTAAACTATATTTTTATTAATTTCATATCCAGATTTTTTTGCAGGAAGCTTGATGAATGACACAATTTTTGGCTATCTATGAATAATTGGTAAGTTCTGTTGCCCTTTCACGATTGAGTCCGGACATTCTTTCCTGATAGTTGTGGCTTATTTGTCTACGTCACTGGAATAGAAAAATATTGAGAAAAGATTAGAAAACACAGAAAAAATTGTAACGAAGTATCATCAAAACATAATATGTAAATAAAAACAGAGGCAGAGCAAGTAAGCAATAGAGGCGGCCCACGGGGTGGTAATTTGCCAGATGAGGGGTTCTACCTCAGTCACACCATGGTTGGGGCTGAGGTAAGAATTCGATTATGGCACCTCTAGATGACCAGAAATGGCACTCTCAGATTTTAAATTTGAATGTAATTCTCCTTTTTTCTCCTATTTTTTACCATTAAAAAAAATTTAGGGTGGGGAGGGGGAATCCCCCCTTAAATCCACCAATGAAAAATTAATGAGCACCCCAACCTGAAAATTATCGTATTCAGTTATCGCAATGGACAATGCTGCTGATGCAACATAATAGTACTTCACAATTCTTATCATATCAGCATTATCATATTAAATATGCCTATTAATTATTTTTAGTATCATCATACCACGGAATGATGTGTATTATTAGATACATGGTATTGGGTAGGACAAGTAGATCGCAATAGCGCAAACAAATTATGTTAGCATTCCGATAGTCATGGGTAAATAAAATTTATAAAAAGTGTACTATTCGATAGAAATGAATATAGATTCATAAATACAGTATATTCAAACAATAAACATAATACTATAACTATAATCTTCATACAAATATTTTTCATGGTATAATTTTATTTATTTATTCATCGAAAAAACCTCCAGACAAGGAGAAGATAAAACATACAATACATTAAAAATACATTTACAGAATTAATCGCAAAGAACAAGGAAATCACATATCAAATACATATGTAGGCCTATATACATACATATATACACATACATACCCACATATATACATATAAATACATACATATATATATATATATATATTTATATATATATATATATATATATATATATATATA
>NW_022741618.1:628583-634540 GCF_011630105.1 Anneissia japonica | reverse complement strand
TCTAGATACGCCACTGACTTACTGGCCAGATGCTGTCTCTTATACACATCTAGATGTGTATAAGAGACAGGCCGTAACACTGTTTTATCAATGCCGTGACCAGAATTCTAACCTGGGTTGCGGCCACAACGGAATGACTAACCACTACCGTAAAATACCTGTCTCTTTAAAGGGATAATAAATGAATTAAGATCAAGAAAAGTAAAAATTACCGTAATGAGCATCAGGAACGCCCATTAGGCCGGAGTCCAGCCCATTTCCAATGAGGTCCAATTTAAATATACACTGTCTGCCTTGAGCTGAAAGATAAAATATTTAATTCCATAACTGAATAATTATATTTAAGCAAGTCACAAACTTACAATTAAATATATGAATGACAAAATTGTTTTCCTGTCAATTAGCAGACAGTTAAATTATACCAGTGCTGTATTCTTATTTATACATAGACTCTTTAAATTGGCTGGTAGTGTCGATTTAAGGATTTTGTATTAAAATGTTCGTAAAATCAGGATGTCGATAGGGGGCTACAAAAATTCTGATCGGGGTCTAAAACAAGGGGATGCCTAGAGCCTTGTTCAGGGTCCCAGAATAAAATCCCTGGGGTGTGGTTCATGGGGAGAAATTTCTAGATCCGTCACTAGTAGCTATATTTGATATCGACATTATGGAGGTACACATTCATGAAGATATTAGTATCAATATTGACGGTGTCATTTGGGCCTACCTCTATCACTTTCGCTGTCCTTTAAAAATCATATAGAAAATATTTTTGTCGGGCTATAACAAATTATTCAAGATTAAAAGTTGTGCACCAGATAATAATAAGATTTTTAGTAATAAATTTCATGTCAATAAAAAAAAAAGATACGAATCTACAACGTAAACAACGAACGGAAGTTAACAAGCCCCAAACTTTAATTACTGTAAATAACATTTCAGGTATTTGATGGTTTTAGCGAGTCACTCGGAATATATGTGTTGTTGTTGAATAGAATGTAGCCATGTTAGTGCATGCTTCTGCCGTGGAAACTGTAAATGACTTCAATGCCTAACAAACTTAGTAAAAACAATAACCATAGAATGACAAAATTTCAAATTAACTATTGAATTAACGATGCAAAATGTTCAATACTGTACTCACATTTGTTATTAATTGTAAAGTCTCCTTCGTAGTCTTTCAACTCCATTCAGTATTGTTAATATGCAAAATGCCACCTGGAGTGGTATAAAAAAAAACCAATTCATTATTCTTTTTCTAATGCGCCATTCCTTTATGACGATGAGGATGATGAGGGTTATGATGATATTGATAATAATAATAATGATGATTATAATGATGCTGATGATGATGATGATGATGATGATGATGATGATGATGATGATGATGATGATGGTGATGATGATGATGATGATGATGATGATGATGATTATTATGATGATGATGATGATGATGATGATGATGATGATGATGATGATGATGATGATGATGATGAAGATGATGATGGCGGTGATGATAATGTCGATGATTGTAGGATAAGATTCAACTTAAAAAAACGACTCCGGTGGAATCAGTATATAGGCTGTTATGTGACACTTGGAAGTATTAATGGTCAAGCCGGCACTACTTAGGCCACCCTACTTGCAATCAAAATGTATCACCCTTTTAAAGAGGGACATTCATTTATGTAAAGTATGCATGTGCTATTTTCCAGCAGAGGAGCCATTTTGTCAACCATGGTGAAGTTAAGATGGGTAGAATCAACAAACTGTTGTGTTCACCCCTTGAGGGACCGGGTAGTGGCTCTACTGGTTATCAGAATGGGCACAGATCATGGGGGAAGGGGACAAGTCCCCCACAAAGGGGGTATTGGTCCCACTCACTTTTCGACCGCAATGTAATTTCACAAATAAAGAAGATGCCTGAAAGTTGTTAAATTGAACAGCATAATTGACCCAGGTTTTAACGAAAGAGCTAACAGCTAAAGTAGAGTACAGTACATGTTATAGCAAGATTCCGGTATCTCTGCCCATCTGCATCTAAATTATCTGCAATACACGACTCGAATGCGCGTGCCTTCCTTTATTAACATTTGAGAAGTATGAGAAAAAGTATAAGATTGGTTTTCGACACACGAATTAGGTAAATTAAAGTAAATACATCAAAGACAATTAAGTTTTATTTTCTATGGTACAATACAGAAGTTAATTAGATCTCTATTATTGCCGAAAATTGCAGATAAAAGATCATGGTGGTGTGATGATGATGAATTTCACTATATAAGACCATGGAGGAATTAAGAGTGTCATTTCTTGAAGTATTATTCCCCAATCACGATGGGGCTGAGGAGGGTGTAAATACACCAAGGACAATGTATTATGTTTTATTAGATCTCTAGGCTATGGTTGACGAAAATCGAGTACAAAAGATCTAAATTATTTGGCGCTTCATTTTTACTATAATGGTGATGTGCTGATGACGAATTTTGCCATATAAAAGTGACATTTCCGGCCATCTAGCGGTACTATATTTCCCACAATTTTCGCACCTCAACCACAACCACGGCTGGAGGGGTGTGGACTCACATCTTATCGTTGAATTGATGAAGTAAAGTAAATAGGTATACATCAAAGATATTTAAAACAAATCTTACTGGTATTTTCTATGGTCTCATCACACATACTAATGACTATGGTTGCCAAAAATCGATGATAAAAGTTCATGAGAAATTTGCTGGCGCTTCATTTTTACTATAATGGTGATCTGATGATGAATTTTACTAAAGAGTGTAATTTTTTGCCATCTAGAGGTAGGCCTAATATTTCCTCAAATTTTCGCTGAGGTTTGTATCTCCCCCCCCCCCCCCCATCCCGCTCTTATAATGGCGGGACCACTTTCAAAATGCTTCCGACGGCTATGTTAAGAAAGGGAGACTAAAAGATACAATGAAACCGACTTTTAGAGTTTCGGCAGCGCGTCGGTCCCTTAATCTGAAGGACGTGAGTCTTCATTAGGAATTAATTATTCACTTTTTTAAAACCTAAATTTGTTATCAAATTATTAATTATTTTAATATATAATTTTAAAGGAGTCAATAGTGGTATAATACACATAAAATATTTAAAAAATACCTCTAGATGAAGTTAAGTAACTTGTATTGCCTAATTAATGAAAAAACATTAATGAATAAAAAGGACAGTTGCTGTGTCCGTGACCAGGATTCGAACCTGGGTTATTACGGTCACAACAATGTACTAAACACTATACGATCACGGCGCGCTATTTGGTCCTGCAAATTGGACCAATCTTTGCTAATTCACGGAAGAATACTCATAATAATGAATATAATAATAATAATAATAATAATAATAATAATAATAATAATAATAATAATATTAATAAATTATAACAAATAATAATAAACACATAAATTAAATGAGCTCTCTGTAAATATAATTATGTAACTTGATGAATAGATTCATTAAGAAAATGTTAATAAATATAAAAAGGCCGGGGACGGCAACTCGATTCTGAGATTAATTTTCCGAATAAAGTTATACTAAATAACTTCTAATGACGAACTATTGTCTTCAGTTGTCTTTGTTGGTCATTTAACTGTCATCACGCAATGTATTAACCTCTATATAACAACGACGCGCTACTTCAGTCCAGGTTTGGACAAAACTATGAAGTCTAACATTTAATAAACCATGGAAGATCCCCCCACCCCAATCATATTCACTACTTATATTTTTTTTATGATATAAGCTTTTGAAAGAGTGGCAAACCTACAAGTAATGCTTACTAGTAAATATATAGGACAATACAACAGTTCTTTGATCCAAGTCTTATGTAAAAAGAATATATACGCATAAACATACAGTGTGTACCTAATACAAACACACGAAAACAATGAATCTTCTGTAGATTCAAAACATTGGTAAAGAAGTTTTCATCATTAAAAATAGGGAAATATGGTTTTGAATATAGAAATATGTATCAGAAAAAAAATAATACACCAATAATTATTTGTGTAACATTAACAAATAACATTAGGCCATGATTTAACGAAAAATATTTTAAGTGTAACATGATTTAGGGTTTTGGTAATGTTAGTAAGTAACCGTGCTTGTTAAAAAATTGATCACAAATTTTAAAAAAATGATCAAATTCAATGTAATTCATTGCATATTGAATGGGTTACAAGAGTTTTAGATATTTAGCCAGGAATAAAAAGAAACATGTAATCAAATAAATACTTAGTTATTTCATTCATTTATTCATTCATTCATTATTTAGCCTAAAATATACATTTACAAAAGCAATGAAAATTGGACAAGCAACAAATTTTACAATATTATCTAAAGTTGGCTATGATTGGTAATAGTTATGAACACTCTAGCCCAAAAAGCCAACGAATCCGGTCTTAAATAGAACAGATATATACATACAATTTAAATAAAATAGCTAAGGGGAACTACTTAAGAAATCATATATACTCTTCAAACTAGAAATCAGAAAAGAAAAATAAAAAACATTAGTAAACAATAAGAAAATCATTTGAGAAGCAAAAAATGGAAGAGGAATTCAAAAATTAACAAGTATATCTACACACGACTCCATGCAGTTGCCTCCTTGGCGCAGTCGGCAGCGCGTCAGTCTCATAATCTGAAGGTCGTGAGTTCGAGCCTCACAGGGGGCACTGCCTTTGTATTTTATTTTCATATTGTTATTGATTATGTGATCAACGTAAACCTAAATTTTCTATAAAATTATCCATTTTTAATATTTAATATTACAAGGTGTTACGGTACTAATGACAAAATCCACATAAAGTTTTTAAAATACATACACCTCTCGCTAGAAAAAGTTAAGTAACTAGATTTTATTTCCAAACGCATTATGAAAAAAATAATTTAAAAAAAAATACCATTGCCGTAACACTGTTTTATCAATGCCGTGACCAGAATTCTAACCTGGGTTGCGGCCACAACGGAATGACTAACCACTACCGTATAATACTTGGCCTGATGTAAACTGGACCAAACACAATGAAGTTGATCTTTAGTAGTAAACCATGAATGATTTTATCTCACTTTGTTCTTCCATGAAACATACATACACCTGTAGTAGCTTGGGGTTGAGGTTTATATCAATGACTTTTCCTTTGAACACAATTATACCGTAGACATTATTAGAATGAACGTTTCTTCGAATAAATTCTCCTTCTCTAGAGCCTCTTTCGAATAAACACCCCGGGCGTTTATTTTTTTGCTCTAATTGACTGTAAACAAATTTAATGAAAACAACATTATTTTCAACACATTCTATTAATTTTCTACTCCAGTAGATTTACATTTATTCTAACCTGTGCTACACCCCGAGTCTTTATGGTCTCGCAATGACATTAAAAAAAATATGTGTTGTAGTTTCACATTTACAGTGAAATTAGGGGGCGATTATTTGAGTATTCGTGTCAATATTCACACCCCCCCCCCCAATATTCACCCCCCCCCCCCCCCACACACACACAAATTAAACGCCTCCCTTGGATAAACTTTGGCCTCGAAAAAACCCTTCTCAACAATAATTAAAGTGCACCCTCTAATTCGAGACCATTTTCAAAACCAACACAATTTTAATTTATTATATTATGAAATGGCAGGAAAAATCTTTAACAAATTTAATATTGTAAATTTGTTTTGACTACATTATTATTATTATTATTATTATTATTATTATTATTATTATTATTATTATTATTACAAGCCAAGAAATACATTATTTGATAAGTTAAAATAGTAAAACAGTAAAAAAGTCATAATAAAAATCACTGTTTAAAATTTACTATGTGTACTTCAGATACAGACCAGTCACTTTAACAAAAATTAAACCTATCAAAATAACTAGCGTTTTTGCTATATGTTTTTGCCTTTATAATTAAAAACAAGTTAGG
>NW_022741618.1:626221-628540 GCF_011630105.1 Anneissia japonica | reverse complement strand
AGATTATAAACAGTTTCATTGGACTAAATTCTTGCTTAAGTTAACCACATGTTTACCTATTATACAGACACTGGTTTCAAATCACGGTCAAGTAGTTAAAAATCACCTAAAATCACCTTATTTTGCGAATTAGCGCCCCTCAACTGATCATCGAGCCCCCATCGAGCCCCCACTTCACATTCGCGCCACATCAGCTCCCACATTTTAAGACATCTAGATACGCCACCCCTCCCATTTCAAGACATCTAGATACGCCACTGACTTACTGGCCAGATGAATGAAAATACTCAATCGATGTGCCACCAATTCGTAATCAGCCTTCACCATGCCCTCACGATGTCACCGGAGTGCAATTGCCAACAAACTATTTTTGGCAGCGAAGGGACGCTACCAATAAACAATCAACAAATTACCGGGTTTCTGGGTTGATTTGCAAGGTACTACATAGCTCAACTATTTTTTACTTAGGGGTTAATGGGTGAAAATCGCACACAAATCATACGGCGTCACTGACAACGCCGGGGACGGCAACTCGATTTTGAGATTAATTTTCCGAATAAAGTTATACTAAATAACTTCTAATGACGAACTATTGTCTTCAGTTGTCTTTGATGGTCATTCAACTGTTATTTTATCTATTCTTTCGGTGATATTACCATTCTCAATAATCTATAAAACACCCACATAACAACGTCACGTTAGATCGATCGGGCCGGGGACGCCGGTAGGGTCAATTTTCGTCCGGAAGGTATCAAGATGATAAACAGTTTATTTGGACTAAATTCTTGCTTATGTTAACCACATAGGCCTAATACCCAAGTACTGACACTGGTTTTAAATTACGGTAGTAGTTAAAAATCACCTTATTTTGCGAATTTTTACTTCTTAAAGAAAATTTTTATAGACCATCCTTATCTTTTATTGTAATATTTTTTTGTCCTGCCTTGTGCGAATTTCATCTGTTTTGTACAATGTTTTGATTATGAGAAATAAACTGAACTGACGATATATGAAAATAAATATTGAATCAGAATGGTCTGTTAATTTTATTGGAGTTGTACGTTTTAATGTTGTTATATTAGTAACAGCAGTTAAAATAAAACCATCAAACCGAGGTAAATACGAGATAGTAGCACTTACAGTTCATGAATAATGTGCGAAAAAGAGGGGTTTTTTAAGGTAACGCCCATGCCGTTTCTTTCAATAACCTTTTAATTTAAAAAAGGCGTTTTATGCAAACTATTGTTGATTCGGTGATTCAATTATGTGTTGCCTACTGTTTATGGTCAACTGAAAACATCATGCAAGCGGGTCCGTTTAAGACTCTCTACACCTAGTAGCCTAGTAGTATTTTATTTAGACATTTTGCCAATACCATACAGTATGTCATTCTGGAAGTGTTGCCGTTTTCGTTTATTGCCGTTTTGGCCAATTGCCGGTCTGTTTTGAAAGTGTTGCAGTTTTGGTTTTTTGCCGTTTTGGTCATTGCCGTTTTGACTTATTGCCGTTTTGGTTTTTTGCCGTTTTGACCAGTTCCCGTTTGTACACTTGAAAATTGAAAATTTTGATAATTGTAAACGATCCCAAAATTAATAACTAAATATACAAAATAAGTATTTTGTCCATAGCTATCAATTTAATAGATGTTAATAAATATGGTATAGCACTTTGACAACTGCCCGATTCAGTATTGTGATATATAGTATCTATTTCAACTTATTCCAATTAAAGTTTAATAATAATAATAATTTATTGAACTTACACTTTTGTTACAGTGGCACTCGTCAATTGACGGTGCGTACAAGACCAAAAATTTATAAAAAGAAGTTACATTTAAAAAAAAATACAAAAAGCACAAGTACAAAATTTGAAAGTCCTTTCTTATCATAACTTAACAACTAAACTTAATTAAACTACTTAAAGTAAATAAATACAAAGGAGATACAGAAATACAGACTTATTCTCCTGTACAGTACTATGGCCAAAACTTACACACGCACATCTAGGAAAACACAATCCAAAAGAGAAATATTGAGAAGAGGAAAAAAAAAATAAATAAATAAAAAAAATAAAATAAATAAATATTAAATAAATAAATAAATGAATAAAAAATACATAAATAAAATAAAATTCAACGTCACAACATAGCTAATCATTAAAAGAATACAAGTTTATTACCGGTATATGTACATTGGTATACATACACATGCATACACACACCCACACATACACATCTACACACACACACACACACACATACATACATATATATATATATATATATATATATATATATATATTGTGTATATTGTGTATGTG
>NW_022741618.1:611845-626109 GCF_011630105.1 Anneissia japonica | reverse complement strand
ATACACATACACACACACACACACACATATATATATATATACATATACATACATGCACACACACACACACACACATACATACACATACACGATAAGATTTGCAAAAACTATCAAAGCTAAGTAGAACATTATGACTGAGAAAATTTGAGTTTCCTCAAGGATAAATATAAGTTTATCTTCAGAATTACTATTGCAGAATGATTCCCAAACATTGTATTATTCATCATTGTACAACAGTTCATTTCTAAGCCTGTCAATCATACGTTTGCAGATAAAAAGAATTTCGTAGCTATTGCGCAATATGTTAAATGGAAACAAAGACTTAAGAAGCGCGCCCTCCTTTCAGTTGCCTCCTTGGCGCAGTCGGCAGCGCGTCAGTCTCATAATCTGAAGGTCGTGAGTTCGAGCCTCACAGGGGGCACTGTTGTTTTTTTTTTTGTTTTTTTTTTACTGTCAATTGATTTGAAAGTGTGAACCAAGTTAAATTTATTATCATTTTTCCACTACACATCTTGTGATTCTCTTTTTTTAAACGTAATTCCGAAAGTCTTCTTAATAAAAAATATGCAATCACAGGCAGGAAAGTGATGCAAGGATTACATTAACAGACACATTATAAATAATAGTTTTTATCATCTTCTGAAACTGCTCCAGTCTGTGTGAAATGGGTAAAACCCTGTCCAGACTATCAAATTTTATTTCACAAAAGCATGTGACATGCATAAATATGGTCATGATCGGTATGTAGGGCCCTTTACCTCTTTCAATAGGGTCATCGATATAGCACCCTGAGCCAAAAGGGCTTTCTCAATGCATAACAGCATATATATATATATATATATATATATATATATATATATATATACATGCACTGAATGCACAAAATTGGCAGTTGCAGGTTGTACAGTACTGCGCAATATAATAGTAATGTAGACGGATTATAGGCCAATTATCTAATAGTTTATGCTGTAATGTACAAAGTGAAATCCCACGGAGATCAAAGCGGTCAAGTATTGAGATAGTGGTGTTAAAGATAAAATAAACTATATACACACACCAATAACCGTCTGCCTCCCCCCACCCACCCCTTTGATATGCATTGGATATATTATAATATATATATATTATATCCATATCCCCACCCACCCCTGTGATACACCATTGGATATAATGTATACAGTACAGGTGTATATATATTTATATAAATCTATATATACATATATACAGTATATATATATATATATATATTTTTCAAATCGCATATAAAAAGGAGAGACTTTTGCCCCGCCCCCCCCCCCCAACATCTTTTAAAATTTGTCCAAATTTTATTTTTTGAAATGGAGATATATGTATTCAAATTCGTCTGCAAGTATCTTTCAAGTATCTTTTCCGGAGTTGATAAAATCATAAATGTTCATACCTCAGCCCAACAATGGTGGGGCTGAGGTGGTATAGATCCTCCATCTGTCAATGTCAATCCACCACTCCCATTTCATTTAAAATTCTTGTATCTGCCGCTGATATTATATATTTTGTTGTCAAAAACATTTAGAGTTCAATGATAAACATGATTAAAGAACATGTACATCTAAAATCCAACAATGGAATTGACAACCAGGGTCCCAGCTTTATGCCACTAAGATTTAGAACTTGACTTTAACAGCATTAACAAAATTAAGTACATTCAAAATGCAGAAGGCAACATATATATGCAGCTTAGCTGCAGGTTGAGTCAGCATTGCTCATGAAGTGATATAAAATAGTATGCATCTTTCGAAAGATGATGCCATATCCATGGGAACACAAACACACACACATTCAGTACAGAATAAAATAAAACATCAACATTTTAAAATTAAAAACTTATTTATTAACTTTCATTAGAGTAACATAGGTGTTTTGTTGTATTGATTAACTAACAGAAAAATGTCACTAAAAACATAAAAATAGAGTAAACACTGTAAAAACATGTTTAGCTACTCAATGGAGCATGGTCTACCTCTCACTTATATTCAGTTGACAGGCTTGCAATTGAATATATGTTCAACCAACATTTTTAAAATGTCATTTAACACAATTTTTCCTCCAGACACTTATCAAGTATAGACAATTTAACATGTAGTTTAAATCATGGCAGTACAAATGGCCAATGTTTTGGTTTTGTTTTTTATTAAATTTAATTTTTTTGAAACTGTAAACATGTTTAAAGTTAGTTGAATCAAATTAACATCAAATTTGACTAAAACATTTATAAATTGTGTTCTACCTGCTGTCCTTTGTCAATACCAATTAAAATTGGTTTTTGGACTTTTGGAAATTCTGTACATTTTTTTAAATGAAATTTCTTCTGTAAATGGTAATACAGTTGAACTTGCCTAAGTTGAATCCAAAATGCCATGGAAATATTGTTCGACTTAGACAAAATAAAATTGACTTACAGATTGTTAAATAATGGAAAACAACAATTTGTCGAAATTATTCAACTTAAGCAAGTTTAACCGTATACAGTACATACCGTATGATTTTGACCACACATCAAATCTCATGTTACAAATTTGCATGATGCATGATGATGTCAGACTGTATAACACCCAAATATGGGCATATCATTCGTTTGTCGCATAAAATTTGATAGTGTGGACAAATATTTACGGTCACAGAGGCTTATAAATTAGTATATTGAATCAGGTTGAAGTCAATTTTGTTTAAGTTCAAAATTCTACTACTGTAATTATTACTGCACATTATTCTATGATTTGTACAGGGAAGACCATTTATTATGAATGAAAGGTCTAAAAGTTTTTGAGATAATGTGCAATTTCAACTGTTACTCTATAATGCACACACATCCATCGTTGTGAAAGCTTATGCGCTATCACAAAACATACTATATAAATAACAATTCAAGATTAGAAGGACAAAGACAATCTTCAGAATTTTGTCATCTCTCTTGAGCTGGATTGCTGAAGGAAGAGTCCATTATGCTGCAGTACTAAGACAGGGACAACAAATTGATGAATCCAGCACATCTAGCAGCCCAATTCCCTGATCTTTCACCTAGATCCTTATATATTAAATGTATCCTTCATTTAATGATATGATTATTCATAACCTATTCTGCAGCAAGACTTTTTTGCGGCATTTCTCTTTCATCAGCAGTGTCCAGTTGTTGTTGTGACCTTTTATAAATCTTGCTCGCAAATCTGTTGACATGTGCTTTATCACAATGCTGATGTCCTGTCCAACGTTCTTGTGTTAAATTACTCTCTCTAATGCTTCTAACAAGATGATGCTGTTACCTCTTATTACCTGAAAGAGAATTAATATGAAAAAAAACAAAATCAAAGAATGCTTTAGTATAAAATATAGCCTACCAAATACAGTATTCACCTTAGAAAAAATGTATTAGATGTACAGTGTATTTATAAGTTAAGCTGTAGATCAGTGGGAAGATGCTCTTACAATCTCCATATATTGGATTAAAATCCTTTGAAAAACTAGAATTTATTTAATCAAGAAAAAATCTTCACTCACTAAACCTCATAACGAAACTTGCGAATGTATTATTAAAACGAACTTCAGTCGATATTCAAACTAGAACTTCATTTAGCCCTAGTTGAAACTTCAACTACAATTTGTATTCACAAACAACGTAGTCGAAGTTTTAACTACAACTAAATCAAATCCTAGTTTTAGAGTTCTAGTAACACGGATGAATATTAAGCTGCTGTCTGTGGTTCAAAAAAGTATTACCTCATAATTCATATTATACCATCATTCGCTTAATAAATTTTCTATAATAATAACTATATTAGTTGTTAACATATTACGATAGAGAATTTGAACAGTCTCTGAAAATTTGCTTTCCTTGAAGAACTATTATAGTTGAGCCTGAGCGCGGGCAGCGCCATCTTTGTTGTTGTTACTGTGAAGCTACGCGACTGGAATGCGAGGGGATTTCGTGCAAATCAAAAACTATCGCAGGTGCCTAGCAAAACAGGTTAATTTCAATTTTTGGAAGCTAAACTTAATGTTTCTTTTATTGAACATACCAAAGATACATCAGACCTACTTATACAATCATTCTTATTCTATTCACTCTATCGCGAGTTTCAAAAATAATGTTTTTAGTGGGGTAAATATTTCAAGTCACTAATTTAGCATGACCATAGGCTGACTAATAAATCGGTATGCGGAGGTATCCCTTTAGTCGAGGTTCTTGTCATTCAGTCGTAGTGCTAGTCGAAGTTATATTTAAGAATATGAAATGACGTTTAAGTTCTAGCTTGAACTACGACTAAATTTGGTTCTAAGAATACTGGGGTCAGTTCTTAGTTCTTAATGCATACTGGGAACGATAGAAGAACAGTAGGTTGCTACTAAACAGCAACCCCAGTTCTTATTAAAAATAAATTAGGACAATTCCAAGTTAAATTACTTGATATTTTCTGCTTGCATATTATACAGTTGAACTTGCTTAATTGAATCCAAAATGGCATTGAAAAATTGTTTGACTTAGATAAAATTTGACTTAGAGATCGTTAATGGAAAGTAAAATAAGATCGACTTAGAAATTAATCAAGGAGTTTGGCAAAGTCAACCAAAGGCAAGTTTAACTGTATTAGAAACTTACCACCATTCCTATCTCATACTTCTCATTACCCCTCTCTTCAACAGCTTCATCCACAACAAGGTTCATAAAGGGGTCAAATCCACGAAGAACACCAGTAATTCTTCTGTTTCCATTAACTTTTACTGAAAATATGAAAAAATATTTTAGTTTTTTCTTTTGTAAAAATCCCACAACATGATTCATGGGCACAACCTGGATGGAACCATACGAGCCAATACGCACACACAATGTCATGAAACAACTTAACTTGGTATTCTGATCAATGGTCCCAATGACTACATATATATATAATTTTATAAGTTTAAAGGGGGAACAGCTTACACACAGGGACTTACTGTAGTTTGGACCTACATACTGGATTTTGACAAAATACAGTATACAACATTTAAATAACTGAATAGAACTTGGCAAATCATTGCATTAATTTCATCTGGTAAATTGATAACAGAAAACAGTTTGAGGTGTATGTTAAATACACAGGAATATTCTGTGGATAAATGTAGATATGCTCCAAACCAGATCCTTCCAATTCATACCATTTCATCAGTTAGGATCCTGGTCATGAGATAGAAACAATCATATTTTTTAAAGAAAAACTAAAGATATGAATTGTCTCACTTACATGCTAACTTTTTCTCCATAAATCTGAAAGCAAAAAAGAAAAACATTGAATTTAATTACAAATTAATAACTGTGCGGGTAGGGGCCACATTGTAAACTTGGACCTTCACAGCATTTACATTGGTTTTAATTTATATCGCCACCTACCAGCCAACCAACCTCAGCAGAGCTTAAATTAACCAATCAGCAATTTCTTTGGTGGAACGAAAAAAAACCTACGATATTTACAGCAGCTTAGAGTCAGCTTTTCCAGCAAAATCAATGAAATGCGACAAGAATGCAAGCATTCGGCCAGAACGAAACCAGATAGAAACAATAATTTTGTTTATAAATAAAAGCATTGCTTTAAATATGTATATATTATTATGGCTAGGTACAGCATTTTGCTCTAATTATGCCTAGCATTACGAAAGATCAAGAATAAGTTAGGCCTAAGTTGTCCGCGCCCCGTGCGCTGTGTGGAGCCAGGCTTTTTGGTGGGCCCGGTATCCAACCGGTTGTGCATGAAGCCAAGGCCTAGGTGTTAATAGATACGGAGAGATAGAAAAGAGAAGAGAAAAAGTTTAGATCATTACTCACTACTTTGGCCAAGACATTTTTTAATCACACACAACAATGAATGATTTCTTATAAAAGGTCATTAGCTTAGGCTATAGGCACATACTACATGTAGGAATCCCAGTGAGAAAATTCAAATTCATTATGATGCGTTCGTTTGTTATTAAATGCACAGACCTAACTATATTGACCATTTTACAGTTTAAATGAACAAAATCCAACACTGGGTTCAAAAGTTATGGCCCTTCAAATTTTAAAAAAAGGGGTCCCATCTTTAAAAAAGGCGTTTTTTGATTATTGCATTCTGGAGTGTTTTTAGAGAGCCGTAACTTCAAAAATATCAACAGACAATACTGTATCTGATTTTTTCTAGTTCTATAGATATCATAAAGTTGTATATGGAATGACTATTTTTTTCCAGAGCACATGGTAGTGTCGTTTTTCAAATAATGGCCCATGTGTATGGTCCGTTAGCATTTTGCGCATATTTTTAGCGAATGTCTCAAAAATTGCCAAAAATGGTACATTTTCAATGGTCTGTATCTTTTAAGCTACTGGTTCAATTCACTTACTTTTTTTTGCATTAAAAAGAGTGTCCTTGGTACATGGCAGATGTAGTTATAAAATCAAAAAAGATTTAA
Source organism: Anneissia japonica (assembly GCF_011630105.1). Lineage (NCBI taxonomy): Eukaryota > Metazoa > Echinodermata > Crinoidea > Comatulida > Comatulidae > Anneissia > Anneissia japonica. Next base: position 619,656 of record NW_022741618.1, on the reverse strand, counting down.
GGTGTACAGCAGGTAGCCATGAAATCTCATAAAAACCCCCCAAAATTGCAAAATCGGTAGATGCTGAAGAATTGTTAAAATGATGTAATAAATGTATGGTGTTTTTTTTTCCATTTATGTTATATCCTGCCTATGTTTTACTATATTAAAAGCTCATATCAGATTCATATGATAATATATATTTTCATACTGATAATGTTTGCAGTTTTTATCTTCATAGCCAAACACATCAGAGGATTGCGAATCATCAATCAAGTAAAAAGAATGTGTATGATGTCTGACAAAATACTTCACAGAATTAATTAAACTTATATTTTCATTTTCATACTTCTTATCATTTATTTGCCTTCAATAAAGAAGCCACTTTTTTGGAATTTGACATTGACAATATGTACCGCGTTCACATGTCTTGGATCGGCTCGCGAGCCGGGCCTTTATGTGAACAACCGCTCAAGAGCGGTTTTGTCGTGGGTGACCAACGACAAGCCGCTCTCGAGCGGCTCTCGATGCAGTTCGCTCTTGATCCATGTGAACAGCCGCTTGCAAGCGGGTCGCCAGCGATCTGTGACCTCTTTTGTGTGAAAGCCAATCAGACAAGCATTTTACCGGGGTCAAAGTAGCTGGCTTTTGCGCGAATTTTGGAAACAAACGCCATTTTCTGAATTGTTGCGGTTTTGGTGGTTGTGTATTTTAATATATACAGTATCTCTAAAATGTCACTCTCAACTGGATCTGGCCCTCGGGCCTGTTGGAACGAGGAAGAGATCAGCGAGTTAATAGAGATTTGGGCAGAACCCGAAGTCAGAATGCAAGATGATACACCTCCACGGAGATTGTCGGACTCTTCCATGGACACACTATCTACTTCCAGTGGCGGTCATCATGGTAAGACTCGAGAAACTTTGCAATTTACTGGAGGCTGTATTAGGCAGAAACAAAAAGAAATTTCACTTGTATTACTGGAGGCTACTAGGCAGAAACAAAGAAAATGCTTACTATGCTCAATTCAAAAAATGTACATTGGTATACAGTCTATATTATTTCTCCATAAAATGCAAGTTCAACAAAAAGTGTACAATGTGTTAATGTTGTGTTGCCTCACATATTTTGTTTCATTATCCTCTGTATTGTTCTCATTCATGTCCAAATAGTAAAGCATTTAATTTGTTTGCAGAATCAATTTGTGTCACTTGCAAGATGCCGTGTGGAGACCATAAGTGTGGTGATTGCGGTCGCCCCTGCCATCAGATTCCCCCATGCAGTGTGCCTAGAGATTCACAGGAAGAAGGGTATGGCCGCCTTGTAACTTGTAAAAGCTGCTCTAAAGGTAATTTAGGAAATTGCATGTTTCTGTTACTGTTTAGTTAGCCTACTGGTTTTGTCGGCATTTCAGCACAGTTTAATCAAATCTGAACCGACACTATAGGTTTTGTACTTGAAGCATGTCAGTTCCACTGTGTCTATATTTCACAATGCATATACTGTCTTATTGACGGTAAATACTATCAGTTATTGCAATTGAAGCCTTTCAATTAACTCTTCGGGGATGTAGCCTTTCAATTAACTCTTCGGGGCTGTATAACTGTATACACCAAATTTTTTTGAAGGTCAAATGTCTTTCCTAAACCAGACTTTAATAGACATTAGGGTGTTTGGTTTTTTTTAAAGAATTTACTGTACAGTTACATTTTCTTTTTATTTCAATTTTTTCACAAAGGTGATGACAAAAGTGATCTGCCACCAAAGAAACGGCTTGTACTAGGTGTGTATCAATTTTACTGTAATTACACATGTTGGGTTGCTGTAATAGAAAATGTTTTTACAAATTATTCTCATTTATGTATGGAAGAAAGAACAAAACTCTGTTCAAATTAAAGTTATATCTTTTTTTTAAGGTAAATTATTGCACTATTCTATTTATATGCACTGCCCTAGAGAGAGAATAAACAACAAAGATAATGCGTTGTGTGCTTTTCGTTGTAATAGCAATGTATTGCCAAATATGAACTTAAGGGTTTTAATTATATTTTTTATTTTAGGGTTTGCAATGTATTGCCAAATATGAACTTAAGGGTTTTAATTATATTTTTTATTTTAGGGTTTGAAGGTTGGTACGAGGAGGACCATAATGAACTTCCGGCTGAATTTGTGATGGACTCCGTTTCCAAGCTTCCAGATGTCTCATTCGAGACTCCTGTGAGGCGAGCATCTTCCAACCCTGTGAGACGAGCAACATTGATCCCTACACAAAAGGCGACATCGACCCCAGCCCGGCAAACGCCTCCGAGCCCTGCACATACATCTGGTGTTCAGGAAAATGAGAATGTGTTTCACCCAGGAAAATGAGAATGTGTTTCACCCAGGTAATTGTAGTTTAGTCATAAACATGCACCAAAACAGCGGTTTGTAGCTATAAATTGCAGTTGCTATCCTGTGTATCAATGGATTTTTTTCAGTGAGTAACCGCTTCCAGTTGAATACTCTGTTATAAATTTCTTTGTTCATGTCACAGGGCCAGCATGATGTCGCAATGAAACAGCTACCAAAAAAAGTGAACAGAGTGTACGCTCACTTGCTAAGCATTTGCAGAACCAGATGCGGGAGACGAATAGGTGCCTTCGTTCGATGCACGATGAGAATGTGAGAGAATTGAGGGAGGCGAGAAAGGATGAGATGGAGGTATTAGGGAAGATAAAGAAAGCAATAGATAATCAACTGGAACAACAGACCCAGATGATGGGACGTACTGCAGCAAATCAAGAACGGCTGATCGGAGTTTTAGAGGCGTTGGCAGCAGCAGCCATGCGGCCCCAGCAGTACCAACATCAGTACCAACCAAACTCATTTTTAGGCCAGCTAAATAGTGGTTTATGATTAATGTAATGTAATCATCTCAATATTTTGTATTTTAACGTTTACTGTACTTGTGTAATATTTTCATACCAACTACCACGAAAAGTGCAATTTTTGCATTTGTATTTTTTACCAACTACCACCTTTATAATTGCTTGACAACTCATCAGAAATGCAATATGATTATGTGGATATAAAAACAAAGGTATTTCAAATTTAAGTGCTATTTTCTTATACTGTACTGTACAATATTTGTGTTTTTAAACTTTTTGTGATTTTGTCTTTATATTGGAGCTTTACAACTTATCGTAAATCCATAATATTTAGGAGATAAGTGCTGGTTTTTGCCAAATAAAGTGTTGAAGAATTGAACTTGTACAGCAGCATCTAAATACGGTATATGCTGGGTCCAACTGTTAAGCTTACATGCCATCATGTGCCTCTATAATATGGTCATGACCATATTTGTACATGTTAGTTTTTCTTTTTTTTGGACAAATTTCATAGTCTTTGATAGAACTTAACCACTACCATGTCTGGAAAGCAGTCCACGGGGCCAAACCCCCGGAAAATATCACAATTTAGAGGGGTTTCAGAGGCTTACTTAGTCGATTTCATATATAGTCTAATATGTAGAAAATATACAGTAAATAGTATTTTTTCTCCCCACTGATGACCAAGATTAACTAAGGACGACCGAATGGTGCAACTCTTCATATATACCGCTGTGACGTACATTTAAAACTTGTCCAAGTCGAATCCATAATGCCATTGAAATATTGTTTGACTTTGATCAAATTTGACTTGCAGATTGTTAATGGAAAATAAGATAGACTTAGAAATTATTTGACTTGCGCACGTACAGTCAACCTTCGCAAGTTTAACTGTACTGCTACATTACTGTAAATATTTACATAGACAACATTTATGAAAAGTAAAATTTATTCACAATAAACCAATATATACATAGGACCATCAGTGTTCATACAAAATTTATCAATTCAGCTTTGGTCTCCCGTACTAGCTCCCCAAGAGCCTGATTATATTATACTCCCACATAAATAAATATATACATAGGACCATCAGTGTTCATACAAAATTCATTAATTCTGCTTTAATGGCCTCCCGTACTTGCTCCACAAGAGACTGATTATACTCCCACGGGTCATTTTGTGGTTCTTCTACAGGGACTCCTTCATCCAGGGCAGTATTATATGGAGTCCCTGCCGACTCAAGTATGTTGTGCAGGGTACAACACGCCTGCACAACGGGCCTTAGATAATCTAAATTGTGGAGGTTTTTGGTCAGCAACATTCGCCAACGACCCTTTAACCTCCCGAAAGCAGTCTCGACAACGTACCGGTATGACGATATTTTGTAGTTAAAGATTCTTTGGTCGCGAGTCAGCCATTCCTTCCTGAATAAGGTCGCATCAGATTAGTCATCAGTGGGTTGGCCGGGTCTCCAATTAATAAAAGTGGTACATCTACACCCTGAATTTCTTTAGTTAAATTCGGTTGAAAGGCTGAGCCATTCTTAAGTTTGTTATACATAGACGAGTGACGAAGAACCATTGCATCATGAACCCTCCGCGGCATACCCACATGTGTCACAAAAGCGTCCACTGGCGTCAACACACGCCTGTAGAACAATCGAGTAGAAACTCTTTCTATTGAAGTAGTCCATGGCATTCTGATCATTGGCCAGATCTGGTTTTACTATAGGTATGTGCGACCCGTCTATTGCTGCCACCACTTGGGGGAAACCGCCTTTATCTTTAAATTGCTCAACATTCCGCTGAAAATACAAATAAAAAGTGTTTCGTCATTTCTTTATCATGCAAAATTTACAAAAACATATTGAAACAAAAAACCTACATGGTACTGTGTTAAAAATAAGTAAAAAATGAATTATGAAGACAAGTCTACCTAAAGAATTTGTAATTTAGAATAATACATACTGCACTGTATGTTTCTAGCAACATCAGACATGAAGGTTCAAACAAGTAAACAAACATCAGTCAGTTCCTGCATTAATTTATTCACTCACTCACTCACAAACATACATGTATTATAATCTCATTTGTTCAATGTTAAAATTAAATAAGAACACATTTCATAATAAAACAATTTTCAGTGATGGAAGAAATCATAAATGACAGATTTTTCCAATTTCATTTGGCACAACAACATTTTAAAAAGTAAAAGTCGAAAATAAATAGTTCTTAAAAATGTTTGTTTAACTTACTAATAACTCTTCACCTTCAGGAAACCGGATGTATTTTGGCATCAACACTCTCTCGATGGCCCTGATTACTTCATGGTAACATGATGTACAGGCTGTTGATCTACCAACACCAAACTGGTTGGCAAGAGTCCTGAAAGCTACACCAGTTGCTAAACGGTACAAAGTGAGCGCGACCATATGGTCTGGTGTCAACGGCTTTCAATTTTGAAAATGAACAGGCTTAACTAATGTTTATATTATTATTTGTATTAATTTTATTACAGAATAAACTGGAAGAAAGCTTGGGCTTAGTAAGTTGTGTTGCATAAGAAGACTTTACGCTCGTAAGTAGCTTTGAACAAGATTGGTGTTGATTAGAGAAAACTACAAATCTGAATCGATATCTTCATTGAAAGAAAAATATATATAATGATAATCACGGTAGGCTTGCTTAACGGATTTGATGTCATTAAGGTAATAAGTTCTACCATTATTGGTCAAAACGTCAAGATTTGACCTAAAAACAAAACGACAACTACTGTAATAGTGTCAACATCATCAGAAAGAGGTCATTTTAAAATTCCCCCTTTCCCCTTGACATAAAACTGAACCGTGGCCTCTTCTTTAGAGATAACATTAATAACAGAACCTACCAACCAATTTTGTTCATAAGCTACTGCTGCAACAAACTCACCATGAGCACTGAAGACAAAAGGTGTAAGTTTTTTAGAAGAAGATAATGAAGATGAGGAGGAAGAAGATAAGGAGGAAGAAGATGGTTTGTCACTTTCTGAAGAAAGTGTATGTACAGTTCGCTTTAGGCCAGTACAGTTACCAAGAATAGATTTCAAGCTTTCTTCCGGTTCATCGCAAGATTTGCCCACAAATTTCATCTCATCATGTTTAATCCCTAACATTTTTAAATACCTGATTTCATCTTTTATTATGTTTATTTTTAAACACTTTCCCTTGCCAGCCAAAACACGCTTTACATCATCAGATGTACTGTAGAGCATGGTCCGCCATGCTGCAATACTTTTTTAAAGCTTCTGTCACTTTCTTTTTTCTTAACATCTCTTTCAACTTTCATCTTATTACTCTCTTCAAGTTTTTCTTTTATTCATTTTAGAACTTCTCTCTCGCATCTTTTGTCTTTTTTTTGTACGTTCCACATTGTCTTGGCAGAGTTCTAAATATCGTGCCTGCTCATTTGGTGACTTAGATTTCAGCCATTCAGAAATAGTTCTGTTTTTTTTTTTTCAACATCTGGATACTGGTATGAAAATATAATAAAGCATTTCTTCATTTGCAAATACTATGGATTTGATAAGACTATTGTTCGAAATAAAGACAAGTTTTTAGAGCTTAATCCATTTGCATCCATGTCCGTTTTATCAAAGTGTCTTGAGAGCAGAGGCGAGATCTTTTATTGATATTCAGGCTGTATCAACTTCTTCCATCTCGCCATAGCTTGGCGATCATTCCTTGAAAATTGTACCAATGTTACATCAGCCATCCAAGGATATTTATACAAGATTTTTCAATTTATGTGAGTAACATTTTGCGGCTTCACATGTGTTGACCATACTTGAAAGTTGTGATTTGAGGTGAAAATCATATTGTTATGTACAGTATAACGAATGTGGTCCGCCCTGTTGCCTACGCTTGGTGTTAATTTACTACCGGTTAACTTTTGTTGACCCTTTTCCCAGAATTCAACACGCTAAGCGACTTTCGCACTTAAACCGAATGAGGGCGCCGTTATTGTGAAACGCGAGAATTATATCCACAGCGATAAAAAAACAATGCAATGGTACATTATCATCACCATACAGTAAAGTGATATAAATAACTTTGCGTAGCACCACTCACCCTCCAGTATGTCATTTTTTGAACATCCTCACCAGTGTACTTCAAGTCTCCTGAAATTTGAGTTCCAAAAGTTGGAACATCAGCATCTGCCTTAGTAAGCCTGTCACTCACTGCGTCGTACGACGAATCTTTACTCCCCTCTCTAGAAGATGCGAAACCCGTCAACTGATTGTCGATGGCAGTCTGAACGGATCATCATTAAAAGAGATATGACCGGTTGAGCCGCCGACAAGTTGAGCCGCCGGTAATTTCTATGGAACGTCAAGAGCGTCTCACAGTGAATGTAGTCAGCTTGCCGATGTCATCAGTGAATGAACCCCCCGGATACCAGCTACATATTCATCCCACAGTCTTGTCAGTCGTTGATTTGCTCGTATTGCCGTTCGTGATGTATAATTGTGTAATTGAAAATTAGAATTTTGATATTTTTACGTACTACATTTTTATAAAAATATATGAAGTTGTATAATTGCAAAATCGTATTAAAAATGTAATTTTATGTACTACATTTTTATAAAAATAAATGAAGTTGTATAATTGCAAAATCGTATTAAAAATGTGTTTATTTACGTTTGGTTTGCGGCTTATTCGTTATTTGTACTATTTTGTTAAATTATTTAATTAAATTATTTATTATATATAAGTTTAACAAATAGTACAAAAATAAAAATATATAAATTATAAAACCATAGTAAATACTGTATAACAACATAGGCCTAACACATTTAAATATATTGTTTATAGTCATGCAAATCGTATTAAAAATGTAATAACTTGATTATTTACATATATACGTTTGGTTTGCGGCATATTTCAATTAACTTATTCTTTATTTGTACTATTTTGTTAAGTTATTTAAT